>NW_027367551.1:0-57030 GCF_046119375.1 Phyllobates terribilis
GGTTTTCTAGTAGTTTTAAATAATAATTAGATTAGGAGTAGAGATTATCCAAGAGATCAAGTGGAATGACAGTGTGCCTAAGATCTTTGAAGTTGTGATTGTTTTGAGAGTTTGAGATTATTTTTGTTTAAGTTAATCAATAACAACAGTTTTTTTGTCAGTTCATTCTTCAGGTTGACTTACAAAGGTTCGAGGAGTCTGATCTGTTTACAGCCATGGATGGGGCGAGGAGAGTAGGGAGGAAGACGAACTTCGACAAAGGATTGGGTTGCATGCCATGGAAGAGGGAAGGAACGAGATCATGCTTTAAATCCCGGCTCAACAAAAACCCTTTATCAGGAAACAAAGAGAGCTCAAAGAGCTCCTCTTTTCAAGAATTCAAAGACAGCTGGAACCTGACGGCATCCTCAACTGATTCTTCGACATCCAGACCTAGGTATACGAAATCCTTGTCCCCAAGAAAACCAAATAAACTGAGAGTCAAGGTGTTCTGTTTCAAGTGTCGACAACACTGAATGTAGGGAGAAGACCTACAAGATAATCGAGTTCTGCGAGGATGAACTCAATGACTCCAGCACCAATGTCGAGTTGATACATATCAGAGGATGCAACATGGATGAGTTGTTCTGATTTCGAAATCTAGTTCTCTTTTCCAACCTTGTGGACATAGGTGTATTCGATCGGGGGCGGTATCGTTGCATAATAAAAACATGCTCATTAGGCCCTTTTAATGTTAGTAGGGTTGTTGGATCGTTGTGACGTAAGCGACTAGGGAAGCGAGTGTCACTTTCCTAATTCTGTTGCAGCGGAAAATGTAATACGTAAAAGCTTAACAAGGTATTAATAGTGGAAACCTCAACACCAAATAGTATTGAGTAAAACCACTACCTTCTAGTTCGTCACTAGAAGGATTTTGAAACTCACACACTCTTTTTATTGGATTTCTCGTTTGTTACAAAATAGAGAACCCGGACTAATCTAATTCACTCTTCTCTCTCTCTCGTACACAAACTCAACCCTTACAAGTGTATAATTATCTTAACCTAGCAGCCTAACTTTTCTTTCTGTATTTCACGCGCACTATCATAGAGATGTCGTCGTTATATTTATACCGAATGACTCCGTGTACCTCTTATCAAGATACGCACAAGGTTGTTGGATCTTGCTCTTCTTTCTTGTTATCTTGAGGCCGGCCCAAATCTCAACCTTTTAATCTTCGGCCTCCGTGTATCTTCTTCGAAGATCTTCTCATAAAATCATATCTCAACGGCTTGTCTTCTTAATTACATAGAACCGATCTTAATAACATAAATCCTTTTACTTGCTTAACTTCTCTTTGACCGATTTCCCTTTCCTTAATATAGAAGGACTGCTTCCCTGGTTCGAAGTCGCTTCCCTGATATGGTAAGTTCCCTGATAAGGAAAGTTTTCCAAGAGGGAAACTTCCCCAAGATAGTAACTGCATATAACACTCAGGTAAGCGAGTTAGGAAGTGACTTGTCAACATCAAAACTAAGGAACCCTAACAAATTCACCCTTTTTGATGGTGACAAACACTTTAAACATTTTAGGATTTAAGATCAAAGCAATACAAGGATTTCACATAGATACTAGCTAGTTCCCTCTAAGCATCTTGCGTATTTTACCTAGTAAGCGACTTTCCCTCTGAAAATGTTGTCCCCGTTCACTTTCCCCTTTTGGCATCATCAAAAAGCATAATATGGTATATGTAAAGCATAAAGTAAGGCAGGAAAGAAAGCATAGCATGTGATCATACAAGGATGTCTTGCTCACGCAAGCACACCCTATTGTTTAACCCAACACAAACAGCAAGTTTTTAGATCAGTCAAGCAAACAGGACACAAAAGGCGTAGCAAAAAAAAGAAAAGAAGAAGGATTAATAGCTGGGAGTGGTGGTATAGGACAACACATGTTTGAGGAGAGGAAGTTACGCAACATCCGAGTCATCCGCCGACTCATCATCTGGAGATTTCAGGGAACTAACTTCAGTATGCAATTTTTCGGCGAGTTCGAGCAGGAGAGCCGTCAGCGTTCGCAGCCTTTTCTTTTTAGCAAATGTCAGGCCGGCCTGTGCAATAGCATGGGAGATGGATTGGCCTGATTCTTTGTCCTGCGGCTGAGTCCTTGACCATCCCTCGGTGAATCGGAAGAACTTCATCTTTCGGAGAGTCTCATCAATGAGTTGCTTTGCCAGCACTAGGTCTTGAGACCTTTCCTCGTAGACCTCATGATAGGTCAAAATCTGTCTGATTATGGATGGGAAAGGGAGAGCGTGCGTCTTGCTGTCTACCACATGAGCCATATGCTTGAGTAAATTTTTTGGTAGGCTGATCAGTTGGCGATGCAGAATACTGTCTAGCAGAATAACGTCCTGAATGGAAGCACGTTCTTCTTCTGTTCTCGGGTACGACGTTGGATAGCAACAGGAGATGGAGGACCCTGGAGACAATTGGCATTGATGCAGTGGAGAGTTCACCGGTTAGGGTCGTAGACTTGTCCCCTGAAACGTTGTATACAGACACAGCAGAGAAACCAGTGGGCCAAACCCCTTTGGCATAGACAGCAGCCCCATCATGGGGTACATTCAGAATTAGCGCTAGTTCTCGACTAGTGACTGTATATTTTCACCTATTTATCATGTATGTAGCACAAAGTCCCACATCGCTATTGACTAATTAGTATGACGAGTAAAACTGATGGACAAGATCGGCGTTAATGGTTACCTGGGATGAGAAAAGCGAACCCCATTGCTAGAAATCGAGGAGTTCCTGAACTGGACCGAGAAAATTTGAAGCAAGATACTCCGGCGTGAAACGCATTTCCTTGATCAGAGTCCGGGCTTGCGTATCGCGGAGAGGCGGCAGTGGTGGAGGGGAGGTGGTGCTAGGTTTCGAGGCAGCTTTTGGGACGGGGCTAGGTTTCTTGGCAGCTTTGGTGGTGGTTTTAGCAGGCTTAGCAGCGGATTCACGGGTTTGGCGTTTGGGCGGTGAAGTCATTGACGCTTCAGTTTTAGCTCGTTTTAGGGCAATCAATTCGTCTTCGTCGCTGGAGCTCAAGAGGGTGACATTCTTGCCAAGAATACCTCGCTTGGAGGGTGGAGGAGAACTTTGCTTAACCCGTTTCTTCCCGGTTCTGGTTTGGGAGGTTTTGGATCTGTTGGTGACAGAGGGCGGTGGAGGAAATTGGTATCGTGGCGGTGAGGACTGGGCTGGCGGAGAAGGCGCATGATGAGGTGGAGACGGGGATCATGTATGTGGAGGAGATGATAGGGGTTTCGGAGATGGCGATTTGGGGTTTGGAGACGGTGAATGTGGTTTGGGAAGGGATAATGAGAGTTTTGGCGATGGAGATTATGGGGATGAGGGGTCAGTGGTAGGATGTGACGGTGGTTATGAAGAGGGTGAAGATCTGGTGGTGTACATGGCGATGGGTTTGAATGGTACCATATCCAAGCAAGGTTCGGATTCTTGATTTTCAGTGGAAGGGTGTGTAGGGTTAGAGATGACAAAAGAAGGTAAGGAAATTTTGGTGAGGTCGATGCCGATGGCGAGTAGTTTGGCCCATATAGTTTTGCCCGTGTCATTTGAGGAGAAAGCGTTGTCCACCATTGGAAGGGATTGAAGGATCAGAGGAGAGTTGTTAGAAAAGAAGATGAGAGAAGTGGAAACGGTGGTGTGATAGTGAGGGAGAAGGGTCTGGTTTTGTCGGCTTGTATTAAAATGGGTATTGGGAGATGAAGAGCGCGGTCTTTTTCAAACGTCAATCAGTTGTTTGCAGAAGATACGTTCACACCGGGGCATTTAATTTTCTTCTTGTGTGTCAGACGCGGCCTTTCAGTGTGAGATGATGGCCAACTCGGTTACCTTGTTACTTACCTCTTCAAATACGTGCTTGATGCGGGAGCACCTCTACTTGACGTTGATTCCATCACTAGATCAAGAGCCAAGAAACTACAACAAGACTTAACCACTTTTGTCACTCAATTCAGCCTTCAAGTTAACTCTATGGAAGTTGAGGACACAATGGTTAAAGCTAGGACTCTACTCACTTTTGAGTCCAAGAAGATGGCTTGTAGACCTTACCTATCTTTCCCATTTTTAGCACTTAGACAATTGCATTTTATGACTTGTTTTAAGCCGTGTTGGCTTCCTATGTTTTAAGACATTAATAGGCGTGTGATTTGAAGACCAAGGGCCATGTAGTTTGAAGACCAAGGGTCGGCTAGTAATCCTATTTAAGCCCCCCCCTTGGCATTCTATTTTGGCAGTTCAAATTTATCAAACATTGTTTTGTTTTCTCCATTGAAAGAGAGCTTTGAACTCATGTGTGTGATCGAGCGGATTGTTTGTATTTACTCTAGATGATTTGTCTATGTCAAGCTTATTAGACTTGGTGTTTGCAAACTCATAGAGCTCCTCCTTGTGCCTCCTCCACGTGAAGGTTGTGTAGGGTTGTAGGATTGGGGTTTCGTGCAGCATTACAATCCGGTTTTAGGCCATCAAGCCTTTGGTCTTGTTGTTGATTTCACTTGGTTTCAATCACCATCTATCTCGTCTGTTTTCCCTTCCATTTCCGTGTTATATTCAATTCTGTTTTGCATAATCAATTCTGTTTTTGCAATTCGATTCTGTTGAAGCTTGTGGTTGTGTTTGTGTGTTTCTATGGAGGTCTAGATCGGTCTTAGCCTAAGTGAGGCTGCATCAAGTGGTACCAGAGCCGGATGACTCCATACATACCCTCTAAAACTCAACTTGATCATCAATCTAACCATTTCTGGTTCATGTGTTGAGTTTGAGTCATTTGCGAGAATATTCTGATTTTTGTGAGTTTAATGTGTGCAGGTTTGAAGGCCTAAAAGAACAGCTTGAATTGAGAGAAAGAAGGTCAGTAGGCGTGGTCTCACCCTTGTCAAATCCTTTAGCCAAAACACTCCATTGATCTTGTGAAAAAACAAAGGAGACGAAGATCTAGCCGGCGTTTTGGTTGATGTTCTTCAATTGTTCTTGTTGTTCTTCATTGTTCTTGAGTGTGCAGCAAGGGGGACGGTTACTAGGGCCAAACTTCCAAAGAAAATGCCATTAATTGCCTGACCATTCACTTCCCCACGACTAGGTAACTACCATTAATTGCCTGACCATTCACCTCCCCACGACTAGAATATTCCTCCTTTAATGCTTCCAATTAATAGACACTCTTTGTATTTCTTTTAATTCCATTAATTTAAATTCAAAAAAAAAGCCAAGGTCCATTAATTATAAAAATCAGGCGGGCCATGTGAAAGAAAAGAAACCGCAGAAATAGGACGGATCAGGGTCTACTAAACCGGTTAGTGTCTCAACCCGGGTTAGTAAGTCTGAATTATAGTATTATACATTGGTCTAAGGAAACGAACCGGGTTCTAATACCTCAGAGTTGATCTAATACTCCGGAACCGGTTTAGTAAGTCCTTTCCGAGACAACTTTGAAGAAGGAGAACAAGGGATTGCCATGAGCCCTTGAGCCCACCCTTTGACCTTAGCCATCTAGTCCTTAGCTCCACATTCATCAAGGTTTGACAAGGATAGACAAGTCCGAGGGCCTTCTTGACTAAATTTTGACTCGACTTGAAGGTAATCACCTACTCTAAGGCTTAAATTTGTGCTTAAACACTAGGTTGCTTTCTCATTCTAGCAATCCGAGAGGAGTGACTTCATATCTTTGTTTCAAACTAATTTGAGCTCTTGACGTGACTAAGCACTAGGTTGAAAGGTTTGATCTTTACAAATCAGCATCAAGTTAGAGGTGTACAAGCAACAAGAGAGTTGTGTGATCAAACACTTGGTTTGGGAAACAACTGAGAGTTGTTATTATCAATGTAACTTAATCTACTTCAGTGTTGTTTGTTTTGATCATGTCTAATCCTAGGGATCATAAAGAGGAAGACAATGAGAGGGCCAATGCAAGGAGTCCAACACCTCTACAACCGGAGGTCTATAGCATCCTTAAGAGCCTCACGAATAGCATCAACTCCCTCACGGCCGACATGAACATTCTCAAGAGACAATCCACACCTAGACCCACTCCTTTAGGTACTCACATGGAGCCTGGTCAGAATTCTAACCAAGATGGCCGAGTACCTCTCCCCACACAAGAAGGGCAATATGAAGAAGCAAGAAGAGAGGCTATGCTTAGGGCTCAATTGGAAGCCTTGC
This sequence comes from Phyllobates terribilis, assembly GCF_046119375.1. Lineage (NCBI taxonomy): Eukaryota > Metazoa > Chordata > Amphibia > Anura > Dendrobatidae > Phyllobates > Phyllobates terribilis. The sequence continues at coordinate 6,213 of NW_027367551.1, forward strand.
ACCCCAGAAGTATGAGAGCTCCACTTTTGCAAGCTCAACCTGATGATAATCTAGCTACCATAAGGTCTCAATTGGAAGCCTTGCGCCCCAGAAGTATGAGAGCTCCACTTTTGCAAGCTCAACCTGATGATAATCTAGCTACCATAAGGGCTCAATTGGAAGCCTTGCGCCCCAGAAGTATGAGAGCTCCACTTTTGCAAGCTCAACCTGATGATAATCTAGCTACCATAAGGGCTCAATTGAAAGCCTTGCGCCCCAGAAGTATGAGAGCTCCTCCCATGAAGGAACACAAGTTAAATGAAGACAACCTCAAGGTGGACGAGCCAAGTAACTATCAAGATGAGGAGCTGGTTAGTGAAGGCAAGGTGGAGATGAAGTTGTCAATTGTTGATGAAGAAGACCATCAACTAGGTGGCCACAGAAGCTCAAGTTCTCTACAGCCTTGGAAGGGTCCTATGCATCAAGCAAAAGCGAGCAAAGCTAAGGACAAGTTGGCAAAGGAACTGTGCTTAATGGGCTGCATTGTAAGAGATAAAAGAAGTCCTCCCCTCGGCTTGACCACATTGAAGATTCGAGGATGAATCTTTTCTAAGAATGAGGGAATGATGCGGGAGCACCTCTACTTGACGTTGATTCCATCACTAGATCAAGAGCCAAGAAACTACAAGAAGACTTAACCACTTTTGTCACTCAATTCAGCCTTCAAGTTAACTCTATGGAAGTTGAGGACACAATGGTTAAATCTAGGACTCTACTCACTTTTTGAGTCCAAGAAGATGGCTTGTAGACCTTACCTATCTTTCCCATTTTTAGCACTTAGACAATTGCATTTTATGACTTGTTTTAAGCCGTGTTGGCTTCCTATGTTTTAAGACATTAATAGGCATGTGATTTGAAGACCAAGGGCCGTGTGATTTGAAGACCAAGGGCCGTGTGATTTAAAGACCAAGGGTCGGCTAGTCATCCTATTTAAGCCCCCCTTGGCATTCTATTTTGGCAGTTCAAATTTATCAAACATTGTTTTGTTTTCTCCATTGAAAGAGAGCTTTGAACTCATGTGTGTGATCGAGTGGATTGCTTGTATTTACTCTAGATGATTTGTCTATGTCAAGCTTATTAGGCTTGGTGTTTGCAAACTCATAGAGCTCCTCCTTGTGCCTCCTCCACATGAAGGTTGTGTAGGGTTGTAGGATTGGGGTTTCGTGCAACATTACAACCCGGTTTTAGGCCATCAAGCCTTTGGTCTCGTTGTTGATTACACTTGGTTTCAATCACCATCTATCTCGTCTGTTTTCCCTTCCATTTCCGTGTTATATTCAATTCTGTTTTGCATAATCAATTATGTTTTTGCAATTCCGATTCTGTTAAAGCTTATTGATTGTTTTTGAGTGTTTCTATGGAGATCTAGATCGGTCTTAGCCTAAGTGAGGCTGCATCAGTGCTGATAGTGTATGTATGTAATGAAGGGGGACACGTACCAAAAGTGGTTTCACAAATAGATCTTTACATACAAAAATATCATATATATGAATGTGTTTAATTACGTATAGCATGATTAATCCAGTAAATGTATGAAAAAGGGGCTCATAGGATTGTTCAAGCCACACAAGGCTTTGGGACACTGTAGATTTCCTTTGTCATTTGGGCTTATGATGTTGGGTTAAAAAATCACCGGGAGGAATCTTTTGGGATTTAAAAGAAACACCTTTGTGTTTTGTAAGTTGAAATATCTAAAAACAAGAGGTATGTGACTAGGAAAGTGACTAAGAGTGCGATGCATGGAAGGCAAATAAGTATAATCTAGACATGCTAATCCTTCAAGACATAAATTATGCAGCACGCAACAACACATCAAGCATGATTTCACCCAGTCATTGAGAGAGGCGTACAGGAATAATATTTAATTGAAGGAAGTCATACCAAGTTCCATACGAAGCCGCTCAAAAGGTTTCCTATTAAGTGCCTCTCTGAAGATGTCCGCAATTTGATTCTCTGTGCTACAGAAGTTCATTGAGACTATTCCTTTTTCTACACAATCACGAAGAAAGTGATGCCTGATTTCGATATGCTTTGTTCTAGAGTGATGCACAGGGTTTTTAGAGATATTAATAGCACTAGTGTTATCACAGAGTATAGGGACCGTATCAAGAAAAATTCCAAAGTCTCTTTTAAGCCACAAAAGTTGTGAGCAACATGCGGCTACAGCTATGTATTCAGCTTCTGCTGTGGAGATGGCAAATGATGTTTGTTTCTTGGAGCCCCATGAGACAAGGCACGGTCCAAGGAATTGAGCCATTCCTGATGTAGATTTTCTATCTACCTTGTCCCCTGCAAAGTCAGCATCAGTGTAGCCGACCAGTGATAAGTCACCTCCTCATGGATACCATAGGCATAGATTGTTTGAGCCATTGAGATATCTGAGAATTCTTTTTACAGCCTTGACATGTGTCTCTTTTGGGTTTGCCTGAAATCTAGCACATAAGCACACACTATACATAACATTTGGCCTACTAGCCGTTAGATAAAGCAAAGATCCTATCATTCCTCTATATAGAGTTTGGTTAGCATCTTTCTCTCTTTCATCCTTACCTAAGGAGTCATTAGGTGACATAGGGGTAGAGAAGGGTTTAGAATCATTCATACCAAACTTCTTGATGCACTCACCGATGTATTTTCGTTGATGTACTCTAGTCCCTTCCTTGGATTGGACTACTTGGAGTCCTAAAAAGAACCTTAATTCTCCCACCATACTCATCTCGAATTCACTTTTCATAAGTTTGGTGAACTTAGTAACCAATGCCTCATTTGTGGAGCCAAAAATAATATCATTGACGTAGATTTGAACGACGAGGGTGTGCTTCCCTCTCTGAGAAGGAAGAGAGTTTTGTCTATTTCCCCACGCATATATCCATGTGAGAGAAGGAACTGTGACAATCTTTCATACCAGGCACGAGGTGCCTGTTTGAGACCATACAATGCCTTGTCTAACACGAAGACGTGGTTTGGATGAGAGTGATCCTCAAACCCTGGTGTCTAACTTACGTACACTTCCTCTTTTAGCACACCATTTAAGAAGGCTGTTTTCACATCCATTTGCTGCAGTATAAAACCATGGTGAGTAGAATATGCAATCAAGAGTCTAATAGCTTCTAACCTGGCTAAGGGAGCAAATGTTTCATCGTAGTCGATTCCCTCCTTTTGATTGTATCCTTTAACGACAAGCCTTGCCTTGTTTCTTGTGACATGTCCCTTGTCATCAAGTTTATTTCTAAACACCCATTTTGTGCCGATTATAGTTCTGTTTTCTGGACTGGGGATAACTCTCAAGACTTTGTTTCGCTCAAATTGATGAAGTTCTTCTTGCATTGCTTTTATCCAATCCAAATCTTTGAGCGCTTCACTTATGTTTTTTGGTTCTGCAAGGGAGACAAAGGCAGTGAACGCATACGAGTTAGGTTCAGAATCGTTTACCTGATCACCTACTTGGTTGACTTCATGGTCACTTCCTTGGTCGACTACCTGGTCACTTACTTGGTCGACCACCTGATCGCTTACTTGGTCAACTACCTGGTTGATTACCTGTGGCGCCGTTTGAGGAATGCGTATGGTAGGGCATTCATAGTCTCTGAGGTGAGCAGGAGGAACGTGAATGCGAGGAGCTAAAGAAGTCTTTTCGGGAACCGCTGGATTGCTAGTAGTGTTTGTTGATTCCTCGTCCTCCGTTTAGTTTTCTTGAGACACGAACACATTCTGTGAGTCCGTGTTTGAATTATCTGCTGGAGGGATAGGAGCAATGCCTTCTTCACTTATGTTTTCTTCGGGAGACTCTGGTATTTGAAAGTCTTCATCAACAGACAGTGGGGGTGCGTTGATGTCGACAATCTCAGTTCCCACCGTGTTATGTTCATCTAATCGAACATGGACATTCTCTTCTACTTTCCTTGCTCATTGATTGAAGATTTTGTACGCTGAACTATGTGAGGAGTATCCCACAAAGATTCCTGGGTCACTCCGAGCGTCGAATTTTCCCAATTTCCCCTTCTGTTTATAAGAGCAAAACATCTGCAACCAAACACATGTAAGTGACTTACATTTGGTTTCCTTCCTTTGAGTAACTCGTAGGGTGTCTTTTCAAGCATGGGCCTTAGGGAGGCCCTGTTTAGGATATAGCATGAGGCATGTAGTGCCTCAGCCCAGAAGTTTCTGGGAACGCCGCTGGCTATTAGGAGCGTTCTTGTCATTCCTGCCAAAGTTCTATTCTTCCTTTCGACTACACCATTCTGTTGTGGAGTTCTAGGAGCTGATACATTGTGATCAATCCCACACTCCCTGCATAGTGAGAGAAAGGAGGAGTTTTCGAACTCAGTTCCATGATCCGTGCGAATTGACTTCAACTTGCTTTCCAATTTGAGTTTAGTTTTTCTTCTTCCATACAACAAATTCTGAGAAAATATCTTCCTTTGAGTACAGAAAGATAGTCCATGTATACCTGTAAAAATCATCAACAATAACAAACACATACTTGTTTCCTCCACGGCTCAGGGTACGCATGGGTTCACATAGATCCATATGAATTAGATCGAGAGGTTTGAGAGTGCTTTCCTCTATTTTGGATTTAAAGGATATCCTTGACTGCTTACCTCTTACACATGCACTACATACCTGATCATTTGTGCATCAATTTAGGTAAACCTTCCACCAGTCCTTTTGAATGAAGTTTTGATAGGTGTCGAAGACCGGCATGCCCGAATCTTTTGTGCCATAGATCAGAGTCTTCTTTCAGGGAAGCAAGACACACTTCCCTGTCCGGGATGAATGAAGGATCAACCTTGTATACTTTCCCATCACAGATTCCTTTTAATATGACCTTTCCGGTTTCCACACTTTTGACAGTGCAGTCTTTGATAGTGAAGATGACTTCGTTTTTCCCTCCAAGGCATAGCTGGGCGACGCTTAGAAGATCGAACTTTAAGTTGCTTACCGGATTTACTTTCTCCACTGTGACGTGTTCTGAGATACCTACTTGTCCTGTACCGATTACCTCCCCTTTACTCTCGTTTCCAAAAGTGATTGAGCTTCCAGAATCTTCCTTTAGTGAGTTGAACCAGTTCCTGTTTCCCGTCATATGATCTGAACATGCGCTATCTATGTACCAGGAACTCTTCCTCACTTTCCCCTGTATATAAAATATTAGTTCTTACGAACCCATGTAAGCTTAGGCTTACTGGGTTTGGGAGAAGCATGCTTGATCATGTTTATAGGTTTGTTATTCCTTGACTCATCATTAGAATTTATTTGATTTTCACTAGATGTCTTGTGAAATTTTTATAACATTCTAATCCTTGAATAACATCATGTTTATAGTGACCATCTTTGCCGCAATGCCAACAGACTCTATGGCATTTTAGATTAACATACCTACTCTGTCCAGGCCAAATCGTTTTATTATTTTTCCTTGCCTCAAAGTCTATATGATTTGGTTGTTTATTTTTAGAATGCTTAGTCCATATTTCAAAAGCCTTTTGACCATCGAACCAGTTGCTTGGTTTAGGTAAGGGATACTTTCCTTTATCCTTAGAGCTACAATGATTGCACCCAATACTGGAGCTGCTACACCGATTCTTTGGATTTGAAGTGTTAACCTTGTTATTCGAGTCACTTCCCTTACCCTTACCTGCCATTTCTTCGAAATATCCTATCCCGTCTTTTGAAGTGAATCTCTTAGAAAATCCCTTTTAATTGTTCTGATTTTTCTAAAGTAAGATCATTTTTCCATGCCTCTTTCTTTTCTTTTTCATCTTTCTTAAGTTCCTCTATCACTTTCCTGGCCACTTCCCTATCATTTTCAAGGCCTTTTATGTTCTTATTTAGAGATGCAATCCTTTCTTCTAATATGAGACAAATTTTGCACTTTTATGAAGTTATGGAGGAAACCTTCTCCAGGTTTTTCACCTTTTCTGCCCAAGCACCATTGTCTTCGAGCAGATTTGAGATAATTTCCTCCTTTTCTTTAAGAGATTCATTTAAATTTGCAATTTCAGTACCAAGTTTTCTAATGATGCTTATTAAATGCTCTTTGGTCTTTCCTTTTAATTTAAAACTACAGTAGACTCAGTTACCTCATTATCTGAAGCATCTGCGGTTGCCATCAAGCAGAGATCTCTAGATCCGACGGAAGCGTCTTTGTCGGAGTCAGAATCTCCCCAGGTTGCCACCATTGTGGTTTTTCCTGCTTGTACTGGGGGTTCTTCGGCCTTCTTCTTGAAGCAGTTTCTTGCAAACTGTCCCTTCTTTTGGCAGTGATAACAGATTACTTCCTTGAGATCTTTGTTGCTTCTCTCCGATGATCGTTGAATATCTCTGTTCCCTTTCCATACCTTTTTGAATGCCCTTGTAATCAAGGCAATGTCCCCATCTTCGTCTTCAACTTCTCCTTTCATTTGAGCTAGGCCAAAAGCCTTCTCAATCTTCAGAGCTATGTTTTGGCTCTTCTCGCTTTCCCGTCGTGCGGTTTTCTTGAATTGGACTCCTGCATTGCTTTGTAGCCGAGCTACTAAGTCTTCCAATGTGATTGACTTGATGTCATTCTAAGCTTGTAGGGCAAGAGCTATCGAGTCCCACTTGGAGTTCAGAGCCTGTAGAAACTGATGTGTGATTTTCCACTCGGGAAGAATTTCTCCAAGAAATTCTAATTGTTCGACATAAGTTTGGAATCTGGAGTGAAAGTCTTCTAGGGATTCACCTTTTTGTTGTACCACGTTATCATAATCTTTTTGAACAGCCAGAATCCTGTTTTTCTTCACATCATCATTGCCTCTGTACATTCTCTTGAGTGCCTCCCAGATTTCATGCGCCGTCTTGTAACGGAGAACCTTCCTTAGATCTGATGGACTAAGAGCCATGTGCAATACTTTCTTTGCTCTCATGTTGAGTTCCAGTGTCTTGTTGTCCACATCAGAGTAATCCTTTCTTTCTTTTTCTGCCAGTTTGGTTGTTACGTCGACCCAGATCTTTTCATCTCCGAACTCAACAACCTTCCATAGCTGGCCATGAAGCGAACATACGTGGGATTCAAATTGTTCCACCCACCAATCATACTCTCCGTTTTTTAGAGCTGGAGGCTTCCAGAAGGAGTCGTTGATTGAGTTGATTGAGGCCATTCTTTCAAATTCAGTCACAACTAGTACCTTGCTCTGATACCAATTGTTGGATCGTTGTGACGTAAGCGACTAGGGAAGCGAGTGTCACTTCCCTAATTCTGTTGCAGCGGAAATGTAATATGTAAAAGCTTAAACAAGGTATTTATAGTGGAAACCTCAACACCAAATAGTATTGAGTAAAACCACTACCTTCTAGTTCGTCACTAGAAGGATTTTGAAACTCACACACTCTTTTTATTGGATTTCTCGTTCGTTATAAAATAGAGAACTCGGACTAATCTAAGTCACTCTTCTCTCTCTCTCGTACACAAACTCAACCCTTACAAGTGTATAATTATCTTAACCTAGCAGCCTAACTTTTCTTTCTGTATTTCACGCGCACTATCATAGAGATGTCGTCGTTATATTTATACCGAATGACTCCGTGTACCTCTTATCAAGATACGCACAAGGTTGTTACGATCTTGCTCTTATTTCTTGTTAGCTTGAGGCCGGCCCAAATCTCAAACTTTTAATCTTCGGCCTCTGTGTATCTTCTTCGAAGATCTTCTCATAAAATCGTATCTCAATGGCTTGTCTTCTTAATTAAATAGAACCGATCTTAATAACATAAATCCTTTTACTTGCTTAACTTCTCTTTGACCGATTTCCCTTTCCTTAATATAGAAGGACTGCTTCCCTGGTTCGAAGTCGCTTCCCTGATATGGTAAGTTCCCTGATAAGGAAAGTTTCCCAAGAGGGAAACTTCCCCAAGATAGTAACTGCATATAACACTCAGATAAGCGAGTTAGGAAGTGACTTGTCAACATCAAAACTAATGAACCCTAACAAGGGTCTTGTTAGAATTCTCTAGTAGCCTGAAATATTAATTAGTCTAGGAGTAGAGATTATCTAGGGATCAAGTAAAACGACAGTGTGTCAAGGGATCAAGTAGAATGATAGTGTGCTCCCCCTAGGCTCTTTGAAGGTGTGACTTCTTCATCGAGATTTTGAGTTTATCTTTATTTAAGTTATCAATAACAACACTTTGTGTTCATTCTTCTATCAAGGGCCCAAAATTGAAATATCTCTCTTTCTCTTAAGATTTTGAGTTTTCTTCAAGCAATATACATTTAATTACGTAAATAAAAAGGATTAGGTATGATTAGTACCTTTTCCATTGTATAGAAAAGTTCAGATTAACAAGGAGAGTCACAATTAAATAAGAAAAAATAATGTGATTAATAATAGCTAAAACAAGCCAAGATTTGTCAAGCCACTGCTTAACACAACCATGTGCTTTCTTTGGTTTTCTTTCTAAGCCCCATCTAGAAAGCAACATCAGCAGTTGCAAAGAACTATGCTTATTAATTTACCCCCCAACCTGACCTCCCCTCTTTGTTTTCCCCTCCACTCTCTTGAGAATTTGAAACAAAAGCAAACAGTACACTTTTCACTGATTCGTAACTGTAAATTAAGGTCAGTGAAATATACAGTGACCAATTATCACATCATCTCTTCATTTGTACTCCTCTTTACTGCATTTGATGAGTCTCTTCCTCCAACAAAAAAGACGCTGGCTTCACCTCAATTGTATGTCCATACTTGGACGTCGAATACTTCCTATGAACACCTGTCAATTTCCCTGTCCCTGCCCTCTGATGGTACCCCACCATCAGCCTTGAGCACTCCCTGCACAATCAAGATTTAACTTATTTAAGATGGGTTTTTAGAGTTACAAATTGGGTTGGTAATACAATTTGGAAATAACTACTTACTGGAGTTGATCTTCAGGGTAATTGGAATACCATTCACAAGTCTTGTTCCATTGCTTGAAGCCATAAAGAGAACACTGAGCTGTATAAACTGCAGCTGCTGCTAGGAGTGATGGTGGGTACTTAAGCATCTCATACTCCACCAATGATAACTCAATTATAAAAAAGGACAAAAGCTCAAGCTGTTCCAAAAAAAAGCAATTATCAAGTCAGATAAAGCATTTTTCCCTATTGCTTGATACCAAAAAAATAAGTTCAGTGCTTGCTGACCTTTTTGTCAGACTCAGCAGCCTTGAGAAATCTTCTTATAAATACATATGGAGTTGGCAATGACATGTTGAATTGCAATGTATTGAGCATCACCTTTTCCTATTATAAAGAAGGAGACAAAAATGTCAAAAAAAGTACTAGGAGCCTCTAAAAAATGGACCATCATATTTTTAAAAATTAATTGACTTGTGTTCAAAAAATTTCACCATGTCAAGAAGTTCCTTTCTTGAGTAAGCCTTATCTGAAATGAAAATCAGATCATCAACAACTGGAACTGAAACCTCTTCATACTTGCAAGCCAAAAGCATGGCTACTAATCCAACCAATTGGAGCTTCTTCCTCACCACTGAGTACTTAGCAAGAAATCTATCTATGAGGTTTACTGTCAAAAATAAGGTCTCCTCCCTCAGATCAAACTTATAGTGCACCTCAATTAGCCAATCAATCAGAATAGATCTCATCTTGTCATTGATGTCACATTGTAATGTCATATAGTCTTGTGGGGCACAGCTAGCAGTCTACATAGTTTAAACCAAACCATTAGCTGAGCTACATTGTCAATATATTTGCACTAAGTGAGATTTTTCAAAGCCTACCTCCATTGTTGTATAGAAGGCATACAGATCTGATACATAATCTACCACCGCGAGGGGATTCTTTGCATCACATCCATCAATATCCATAACGGGCTCTTCAAAGATATCTTCCATTTCAACCTCCTGTTATAACAATGGTGGCTCAGAAATAGTATCACAGCTAAGAAAAAAAAAATGGATTTGGTGACATACCATTTGATTTTTGTCACTAGATAGTGACACTGTTTGGTCTGGAGACATTGGAACGGGTTGATCCTTAACTGTTTTGTAATCCTCCACTTCTATGATTTTGCAGTCTTCAATTTCCTCTGGATTTTGAACTGGTTGTTCTGGTTTCTCATTCTCTTGATTTGATGTTACTGGAAAATTCTGTTGCTGTTCTTGGGATTTCTGAAATTGAGCAGCGAACTTCCTGATATATAAGAGATGATTTTAAGCATTAGAAGAGAAAGATTTAAAAGAAGCAAACTCTTTACGAAAAGAAAATAGTTCTAAGCCTTTTCACCTTGTAATAGGTCTTTTCAATGGATTGGGAATATTCTCATCATAAATGACAAGCTCCCTGAAATATCAAAAGTGAATACCACCATTAATACACGCTCTAAAACAAATCAAGAGTTCAGTAATTCTTCATTTAGTTTGAGAGACGGACCCTGTCATCGCTCTTTTGTTGATACCACAATGGTAACGTTGACTATCAGCTCCTATTAAATTCTGGTTAATTTGACCTAATGCTCTTCTTCCACTGCGCCTGTTAATCTCAGCTCCAAACTTTCTCGTCCCCATTTCAGCTCCACCTTGTAAAATTTCAAAGACCAGTTCAGCAAAACTATAGAAAAATCCTTGTTGAGATTATAGATCTAAAAACACCCCCAACAAGATAAACAATAAAGAAAGATAGGTTTTGCAGCAATCTACAATCCATCATAATCTGATAGAGAAGAAGGCCTTCAAATTCAAATATACCATGAGAGATTGCGGGCTTGACAAAAGAGAGATTGTTCTCGTTAGTTGCCATTGCAAAAACTTGAATCACCAACACAAACCCTAAAAAATCCCGCTATCCCCAGGACGGTGAGTCAGAAGAAGAGCATGTGATGCGATGTGACGCTCTCTATGTGAAGGCCGAATTTGGGTTTTAAGCAACTCAAGCCAGGTGAAGAAAGCAAAAGAAAAAGGTGAAAGATTAGGGTGACTTAAAACGGAAACAAGGGGGAGTGTCTGGAATTTCTCCCCTAAAAATTTCAAATCCAACGGCTAGTGACTGTAATGTGGCCGTTGGGCGTGATTCTATTTCTGTATTTTACTTATTTCGTAGGGGTGCCAACTACAGGCTTTGGGTTGGTCCTAAACTTATATTATTACTTTTTTAGTATAGAGATAAAGATGAAAAATGCCAAAACGGTCATATCATGATATATTCATGCGTTAGCATTAGTTATTTCATTATTTGCGTACTGCCACTCTGTTATGGGAGAAAGCTATGAAATATGTTTCCATATGAGAACGAAGAAAGAATAAAATCATATTATTATAGTGTTCATAATTTTGATGATAAATGACAAGATATTAAGTAATATTTATTCATCATTTGTCTTTTTAAAAAAGAGTTAGTCTGAGCATACGCTCTGGCTAGTGCAGTGAACGAATAAGTGAGGCTCCCATGCACTTTTTAACCTTTTTTTATTCCATAAAAAATCCCTTTTTTTATATTATAGCATTTTGGAATCTGGATCATGACCAGTATTGTGTTCATATTGATCAGGACCCACACTTTGTTGGTTAAATTACATCTTTGTGGGTCTTCTCTAAATGGCAAGGAGCGCCTATGTTTGATTGGATAGATCATACATGTGGACTAATTTACTATATTTACCATAATAATAGTTTATCGCATTCCCAGTATTACATCAGTTAGAATATGAAGAAATTCGTCAGTGATTTCCTCAGTATGTAATTCCTAATCTGCATTCAAAAAAATTCCCGGGGTCAGCTTCCATATCAATAATAAAAAAAAAATTAATTTAGATTGTACAGTGTTAGTATTTGTATCTTTGTCAATGATATCTTTCTTCTTTGTGAAGTGTCGGTGGAGTAGGTAAGGGAGGTCAATCGGTCTCTCGAATATTTTTGTAGGTTTCGGGACAAAGAGTTAATAAAAGCAAGTCTCACATTTTACTCTCTCCTATTGTTGAGCTTGCTTTGGAAGAGCTCCTTGGACGTGAGAGTGGGGTTGTGGTGATGTCCGACTTGTGAGTCTATCTCGGTATGCACATGCTCCATAAGCAAATGGATAAGACAAATTTGAGCCTTTACTTTAAAGGATTAATAGTCGTCTTTGTGGTTGGAGAGGCAAGCAACTTAGCCTTGCCGGGAGAGTGACCTTGTCAAGGTCGGTCTTGAACTCTCTCCCAGTTTACACTATGGCTACTCTTTTGCTTCTGAAATGGGTTTGCAAGAGGATTGACCAACTTACTCGATCCTTCATTTGGGGTAGTTGGGAGGGGAGTAAGAAGATGCACTTGGTGAATTGGAAGTTCCTAAACCAAGAGAGATGGGGGGCCTCGGTGTCAAGAAAATGTGGGAGTTTAACCATGCTCTTAATGAAACTTACTTGGCTCTCTATCCATGGCCGTGGTAAACTTTCGCTGGAGGTCTTGAAAGCTAAATATATTTGTCCGACTCTTGTTGAAAGGAGTGATATTTCTCATATATGGTGGTCTATTCGGAGAGGGGTTACGAAGATTGTCATTCCTAGGTCTCGGTGGCAAATTGGGAATGGAAGAAACATTTCTTTTGGAAGGATTTATGGGTTACGAACCAGCTGCTGGCTGATTGGGCGATCGGATCGATTCCGGCAACCAAACTGGAGAAGCGCGTGAGGGATTAGTGGGAGGTGGGAGTAGGGTGGAGGTGGCACGATTTTTCCCAGTTGTTACTGACCAGCGTGATTCTGGTTGCTTGCTATGCTAGCACGAATGTGTGGGTTGTTGATAGGGTAGCTTGGAGAGGATTAATAAATGTTGGCTTTACGGTGGCAAGCGTGTATAGGGGTCTTTTGAAGGCAAGGGATGATGTTAACAGTGATCAAATATTTTATAAGGGCCTTTGAAAAATTAATTGTCAAGAAAGGGCTCGAGTATTTGTTTGGTTGGCCTTCAAAGGTGCGGTAATTACTAATGCGGAGAGATTTCGGAGGCACATCTCAAGTACCAATAGATGCTCGGTGTGTGCGGATTCACAAGAGACTCTACTTCATATTCTTAGAGATTGCACAAGGAGTCGAAAAATTTGGAGCGCGCTTCAACCACCCATGGATTGGTATGATTTCTTTGACTCTAAGTTTGCTCAATGAATTTGATATAACACTACTAGAAATCAATGGTTTAGCGACGGAATTTACGACGGGTATATCACATGTCACCAATAACAGTGAAAATTATGGCGCCTAAAGTCCCACCGGATTTGAGACGGAAAATACGTCACTAATCCATCGTTATTTTGGCTGGATTTTAAGCGCCATAAATGTATATTAGAATTAGCGAATGGATTTCTAATCCGTCGCTAATTCAGAGAGTTTCACCTTGATGAACAACGTAAGTAATCAAATCCGTTGCTAATAAATTCCATCTCGTCGGATTAGCGACGATATCAGACATCCATTGCTAATCTGGAAGTTCCAATCCCGAATGAATTTAGTGACGGATATATTCGTTGCTAATCCTTCATCCCCTTTAAATCGCTTTTCCTCTCCCCAGAACCCTAAATCGATTTAATACAGTTCCGCCACTTCCAATTTTCCTCCCAACTTTCAGCGATCCTCTTCCTCCTTTCTTCTCGTGCCTCTTCCTCAGGAGTCGGTGAAGCTCTTCCTCTGGCGATCGTCTTCATCCGTTATTCTCGTGCCCCCCTAAGAACCCCGGTTTCCACGTCTCCGGCGCGACGCAGCTCTTCCTCCGGAGATCCTCTTCCTCTGGAGATCCTCTTCCTCCGACGAAGCTCTTCCTCCAGCGTTGGTGAAGCTCTTCCTCCGGCATCGGCGAACCATGTTTTGGCGATCTAAGCAGCCATATTTTGCAAAGTCGCCAGCTCTTCCTCCGCTAGTTCCGTTTCCGACGTCGCCAACGTAGGTAATCACCTCAAATTTGATTTTGTTTGTATTCTTTCTTTATTACTATTTCTAACCTCGACAATGGAACACTGCAGTTGCCGCCATTTTCGTGTCTGTGTCGCCCTCTTCCCACCAGCATCTTCACTGTACACCACCGACCTTTTCACTGTTGAGGAAGAGGTAAGCATTATTTTTTGTAAATGTTGAATACTCCATCTAATTTTTATACTCACTCCGTTTATTTGTATATAAATAAAATTATTTTTAATTTTATCAAATTTTGATTAATTAATTTTTTTAATAATTTTGACATATAAAAAATTCTTGTGAACATAGGGTTGTTATAGTATTTTGTTAGAAATAAAAATAGGTTTAAACATAGGGTTAGTAACACTACTACAATGAAAATAGTTATTTGTATATAATGAAAATAGTTATTTATACTTTTTCTAGTTATTTATCTAAAATGAGAATAGTTATTTATAATTGTTATAGTTATTTGTATAGAAATAAAATTATTTCAGTTTTGTCATATTTTGATTAATTTGGTTATTAACAATTTTGATATATTTTGATTAATAAGGTTTTGAACATAGAGTTGTAAATATAAGGTTAATAAGATAACAAATTGCTAACAAATGCAAATGCAGATGCAAGCGCATGCACAAATGATCGAGTTTATCCGGGATGAGGTGGTGAAGTTGATGTCGAGCCTTCCTCCAGAGTGTCGCCCACCATCAGGCGACGACAACGATACTACGACGTTGTGGTGTTTTCTATATTTTATTTCTTAACAATTATGACCTGTATTAACTTTGCTTGTGATGTTTTCTATGTTTTTTCTTATCAGTTATGATTTGCATGATATTATTGTATGTTTGTGTAAACTTTGAATTTCATGTTTGAATATGAATGTAAATCTTGGATTACCAGGTTTTAATTGAAAAACGGCAAAATAGCGTGAAACACAACATAACGACGGGGTGGCGACATAATATCAACAAAATAACGATAGATTTAGCAATGGACCGTTGCTAATCCATCGTTATTCTGTTGGAAAAAGGCCTTTGAAGATTACTATCTGCGATGGATTTCCGTCGCAAATTATGGAAATATCCGTCGCCAGAAAGTTTCATATTGATCTCATGGGGACCAGATTTTGCGACGGATTTAGCGATGGATAACAAATTCCGTCTCTGAATGCGATCTGCGACCAAAAGGTGAGTGACAGACCATTTCCATCACAAATTGATTGCTATGTGTGATTAATGACATATTTCTATTAATTAGCGATGGAAATATTCGTTGCTAATCATCTGTATTCTAGTAGTGTAATTTATTGCAGGATAATGAGGAACAGAAGAGATGGGCGGGGATCTTTGCAATGGCTATATGTCATATTTGGAAGTGGAGGAATGGTACAGTTTTTAGAGATGAAGAGTTTAGAGGAGACAAAGCGGCGTTCATCAATAGCATGCACGAAGAATGAGTTAGCTTGGAGCAAAAGGCAAGGATCAAGGTGTTGGTTTGAGCTAGAGTGTGTAAATAGCTAGCTCAAATAATCCGCTTGTTTTTATGATGATAAACCTAAGTATTTTATGTCCATTGTGTGTGATAAATTTTCCAGGTATAGCTCGAGGAGTTATAAGAGTAGCTTTGACACAAGCGGACTAGCTGAGTCCACGAGGAGACTAGATTGAGACCTAGCGCGGAAAGCTGAATCTCGCCAAGGCAGAATAAGTGATGGAGAGACGAGAAAAGTGTTGAAGAGAAAAGATAGAAGACAGAAGGACTAGCTTTAAGCAAGAGAGAGTCGTTGTAAAGCTAGTGAATCACACTTCTAAGTGAAGAGAGAAGATACAAGCAATAAAGTGAAAAAACGAGAGTCTAGGTGGAATCCTGCACCAACGCATAGATGATTTGGTCAAGTGAAGGGAAGATCGGTGAAGCTTAGGATAGGGGAAATGGAAACAACATGAGTTTGTTAGGATTTCTACCTATGGATAGTGGATGAACGGGGATCGCCAAGCTGGACAAATCAGACGCGCTAAGCGTGTGGAACAGATTACCAACATGGACAAAGTCGTTAGAATCAAGTGAAGAAACACAAAGCGTGTAGAACCGTTGATGCATTACAGGAGCGTAATGATCACACGGATCGCTGAGGTGGACTTCTTCAATGCCGTTAGATATAGATTTGCTAGACTTAAGAGTTAAGTTAGAAATATTATATATACATGCATTAGGTGTTGTTAGGCACACGAGGTTAGGAGCTGAGAGAGCTAAGAGAGAAATCTAGAGAGGTTAGGAAACTTCACTTGCTCAGAGAGAGAGAGCAAAGCGAATTAGACAGAGTTGAGAGCTAGAGGAAAGCTACTCTGCGTTGAGGTCACTGTGAAGAGAGCTAGTGTCTAAAACACCTTAGAGCTTCATTGAGAGATATTGATTGTATGTGTTGAACGCAGATTGTTTTGTGAGGGAGAGTTACTTAGAGTTAAAATAGCTCTAGTGTGTAATTTCTCTTGATTAATATAATTTTAGTGGTGAGTTTTATCCCGAGCTTATTAGAATCTTAGGATTCTCATCTTGGAAAAATCCTTGCATTGAGCCAAACTTTCTAACTCATATTATTAAGTTCATTATTCTAGCTAATCCCCCTTCCGCAACTCTAACACATTAGCTTACTTGCTTTTTGTACTTAACTTGGAGGTTATACTAGTTTAATTGTGTTTTATCATATACATATTTTAAACACTTAAGCAAGCCGATCAAAAGATTCACTCTCGATCCTATAATTGGTATCAGAGCTATGGTCGCTTAATTGCATTGATTGCTCTCTCTCTCTCTCGTTTGAATCATGAAGTAAAAAGAAATTGCTATTATTATGAGATTACTCAGGAAATTATTCATGGAACAAGGCGATTTCAACAAAGACAAAAAAACCGGAAAAACTTTGTACTAAAGCCAATTGTGTTCCATCTCTAGATTCAAACTCAAGCTCCAGCTCCAACTCGGTGTGCTTCAATTGCCTATGTAATGGGCATATGACCAAGGACTGCACAAGGGCTCAACCGCCATTAAAGAAGGTCTTATGGGGAGATTCGGACAATGATCTAAGATGTGAAGAAACAAAAGATATTTGTCTAATAGCTGCCGAAGACTTCGACACAAAAGAAGACATCGAGGTAAGCTCTCTCAATTTTGAAATCCTTCAAAAGAAAAACCTTGTTGACCTATTACATGAATTGGTATTAGATCATAAAGCTCTTGGCGCTGAAGCAAAAGCTCAACAAGAAGAACTTGATGATCTAAGGGATCAAACAGTCGAGTTAAATAAACAATTGTCTACAAAGCCCATCCTTCTTTCCAAATTCCGTGAGCTTTGTAAAGGCAAGGGTTTAGCTACTGTATAAGCACTAATTCAACTATCACAAACATGCTTGTTGAAATTCTAACCAAGCTAGATGATCTAGCTGCGAATGTGGACGCCAAAATTATCAATCCAACATATTTCGTGAAACAAGACCGGGGTTAGGTTTCAACAATCATGATTCATCCAATTCAGGTTCCTCTCTATTTAGCAAGATACATGATAAAATTATCAAGCTAGACAAGGAACTTCACTCTTTCAGAGCTGAAAACTCATACTTACGAAGAAAAGTGAATGTTCTAGAGAAAGGACCAGGTCAGGGCAAATAATGGATTCACGAAGAGAAAGCGCACGACATGTATATTAAGCAAGTGCAATCTCATCTGAACACTCAACCTTCTAGTCCTACACAAAGAGAACCATTTCATCCTGGTAAAGGCAAGTATGGTTATATTAGATATAATCATTATTGTACTTACTGCGGGAATAATGATCACTCAAGGCATGAATGTGATCGTTTAAAAGCGCTTAAGCAAAAGCCCTACAAGTTGGTTATGCTACATCTAAGGACAAGCTCGATCAAGAGAGTCTCGCCGGAGACAAGATCGACCAGAGCGGGTCATCTAAGACCCAGCTTGTACGTATTAGGCCCTCAAAAGCCAAGCACGAACAAGCTAAAGCACGGCGAGGTATTCCTTTACAGGTGAGCCTCACCAAGTGCTTGATCTTAACAATGATATCTATTATGAGCGTGTTTCTCGAGTTGTGAAAATGAAAGTTCTACCTTCCAGCTCAGGAATCTCCAGCGCTAACGTTCATTCGAAGCCAACGCTTTGTTGGACACTAAAAGCTTGATTTATTTTACAGGATGAAATGCAGAGTAGGAGCTAAAAAGTCATATCCTAAAGCTACTATCATTTCAAACAATAAGGAGGAGTTTCCATGTCCTTCGGGCTGAAACAAAGAAATCAAGCGTGCTTCAATGTCTAACACACATCTCTTTCATTCTTATATTATGAGAGGTGTACATCTATATGGTCTTGTATCGCTTTTTTCAAAGCGAGTCTCATCTGTGGTTCAACTACATATATTATTTCAAGCGAGAGTCAGATATGTTCAAGCGAGTCTCTGAAGACTTCAAGCGAATCTCTATTCAACTCGCTGAACTATATCTTATACTTCCAGAAGAGCAAAACAACAACAACATATCTTTCTAAGGCGCTTTGCATGTATATCTTTCTACGTCTTATGCTTCAGCCTGGATTTTCTATCTTCTCTTAATAGTTGAAGCAAGATATGCTCTGTAAGTTTATCCTATCCTTTGACTATGAATTAAAAGTTTAATTCTACATTGGGAACTCTAGTTTGATTGTGCTTCTTTCTTTCTTGCTATTCATGCATCATCTATTTCAAAATCCAGTCTAGCTAAGGTTGTATATTGCATTAAAGCTATTGATTATAGTCTTAGCTAATTGCATGCTCTTCTTGTGCCACAAATAAAGAATGATGATCGTCTTCTTGTCATATTACAAGCCTAAAGAAATGATCGATTCCTACGGTGTCCCTTTCCTAACATTAATGTAACGCTTCCTAATTCCCTTGAAAACCTCCACAATAGGAAGTATTCATTTTTGTGTTAAAAATCCAGTTACCCTCTATATGCACATACTTGTGTACATATATGCTGAGTGTGAGTGTGTTATGTCCCTACATGTGAAATGTGCATTTCCTGTTATTTTTTACATGCTTAAATGGTTACAATTGGTGCACATATCACAAGCTTTACACTCCTAGCATGATAAAGTGCTTATGTGAGAGTAGCTGAGAAGGCAGTCTGTGTTGTTTTTTGGGTTAAGCTACTTCAGCGGATTCTACTTCAGTGATTAACTTTATTGTGAAGTTTGCTTAATGAGGAAGGTTATAGTTGTGGCTAAGCAAAGTGACGTGTAAACAATTAGCTCACTGATCCAATATAAATGGATTCAGAAAAGCTACGTGACTTAGTGATCTAGTCCAAATAGATTCAGAAAAGTTACACCTAGACGTTACAGCGCTTCATACTAGCTTGCCGACGCGTCTCTATTAGCTGTTCAACGATTTTATTTGCAGTGCCGCAAGTCACTCAGGAAAGCAAGTCTCAGATAAATGTGTCTGCGTGCATGTAGCCGTTATAAAGCACTTTCAGCGAGACAAGTAGCCGTTGTTAAAAGAGCCGTTACAAAGTATCTTCAGTGATAGAGCCGTTGCGAGTATCTAGCCGTTGGGCTTAAGCGGTGAATCTTACGGAGGAAGATTGATCCACACTATATATACATGTGTATGCCTTCACTTATGTCTTTACCGTGCTATCTCATTATCTCCCTCTCCGTATTCTCCATAAAATCCCTCTTTCCCACTCGCTCCCACTCACTCTCATACATGGCTCTAGTGATGGGTCCGTTTCCGGAACCGGAACCGGCTACCTCCATGAACCCTAGGTTCACCGGTCCCGGAACTGCGGTTCTCATCCGGTTCCGGCGGTTTCGGAACTCCCGGTTCCGAACCTTGACTTAAAAAAAACAATTTTGTAATTCTTGTTTTTAACAAATTTAATTATAAATAATTAAAAATTAATAATTGAATTGTTGTGATGTTTTATGTTTAGAATAAAAATTAATAAGTACGTATCTGCCGAAATTCATAATTCATTCAATACAAAATAACTACAATAATATAAAAATGCAAATATTGAAATGCAAATATAATTTATTCAATTCAAAACAACTACAATAATATTAAAATGCAAACATAATTTATTCAATTCAAAAATAAGTACAATAATATTAAAATGCAAATATAATTTATTCAATTCAAAACAACACAATAATTATTCC
Source organism: Phyllobates terribilis (assembly GCF_046119375.1). Taxonomy (NCBI): domain Eukaryota; kingdom Metazoa; phylum Chordata; class Amphibia; order Anura; family Dendrobatidae; genus Phyllobates; species Phyllobates terribilis. The sequence goes on from NW_027367551.1 coordinate 26,347, forward strand.
GCCGGTGCCGGTGCCTGCGGCTCGACCTCGTCGTTCTCCTCGGGCTGGGGATGGGGCTGGCCCGTCTGGGGGGGGGGGGTGTGTGTGCTCCTATTACTGCTGCTTCCGCCGCTAAATTCCACTGTTCACAGTGTTTGCACATTATATGCTTCCTTAACGTTCTGGTTCCTCCACCGAGCTTCCATTCATACTTGCACGGACAATAATTACAAGAAAGGATTATATAACCTATTCTTTGACAATCATTTTCGTTACCTCTAGTGTAATGCACATTAAAAACAGTACTTTGAATTCGAGCTCAACGCATAAAATCATCCAAAGGGCCCGCCATTTGCAAAAATTAGAGAGAATGTGTTTGCGTTTTGTGATTCTTATGATGGAAAGTTGAGAATGTAGTTGGTGAAGAATGAGAATGTAGTAATTGTGATATATATAGGTAAAAAAAACTTTTTTTTCATTGTCACTAACGGCTAGTCTTCGAAAAACTAGCCGTTTGAACCGGCGGTTCTGTGTAACGACTAGTTTCCGAAAAAAACTAGCCGTTGAACCGGCGGTTTGACCAGTTGAACCGGAGGAACCGGCGGTTCCAACGGTCAAATATATCCCCAAACGGCTCGAAAACTAGCCGTTGGGACGAACCGCCGGTTCGAACAGGCGATTCAACGGCTAGTTTTCTAGACTTTACCCCCAATTTGGTCCAATTTTAATGCTTAAAAGGTCTAATTAAATCCTATAAATACCCATTAATCCTCCACTCCAAATCAGACAATCAAACCATCTCTCTTATCTCTTATAATCTACTCTCAAGCATTCAAGAATTCTTTAATCTCCATCTCTCTTTTTCAGATTCTTGCATTTGTTCATTTGTTCTTAATATTGTTCTTATATTGTTCTTAATATTGTTTTATATATATCTTTACTTAATTATGGCAACCACTAATGTTAACGACATGAGCACTCAAGAGAGTGAACATATCGAGAACATTGCTACGAGTGAGGGTAATGTTGGTGATGATGTTACACCATCATCAACACCTACACCGTCACAAAAACCGCTACAATCCGAAATTTTTGCTGAACATTTTACTAAAGGAACGACGATTACAAATGGTAAAATCGATGTTTATTGCAGGCATTGTCCGACCCGATATGTATGGAAACTTTTCGGTGGATACGACACAATGATTAAACACATGAAGAAAAAACACATTGATAAGCTCGGAATGCTACGAGGGCAACAACAAATTTTGCAAGGGTTTGCATCATCTTCCAATCCTCTCTATGTTTATAATCATGAATTAGTTAGTAACACAATTGCCGAAGCCACATGTGTTGATCATTATGCATTTCAATATAGTGAGAATCAAGGATTTAATGAAATTATGGACGTAGTACAGCCTTCATATATAACGATAGGAAGAAAAACAAATAAGAAAAACATTATTAGGTGTTATATGAATCTTAAAGCTGAATTAGTTAGTTATTTTTTGAACAATGATTTACATGTTTCTATATGTAGTGATATATGGAGTGATCATCAACAAACTAATTCTTACATGGGTATTACATGCCATTATCTTGATTCAAACTTTTTCATGCAAAAGCGTGTTTTGGCGTTTAGACAATTTAATGAATCTCATACTGCCGCAACCATTGCTAAAATGATTCGTCTAGTTTTAGAGGAATATAGGCTTCTCAATATAGTTTTTCTATTGGATTTGACAATGCATCGGCCAACACCACATCTTTGAGAGATTTGAGATTTGCTTGTCAACCTCTATTTGGCGATAAATTTTTTTGTGTTCGATGTGCTTGTCATGTTTTAAATTTGTGTGTTCAAGATGGTTTGTTGGCTATGGAAGACCATATTGAACCCATAAAAAACATTTTCCGATATATTTGGAACCGTACTAAGGTTACAAGGATTGGATGTAATTTTTTGAAGACAATGGAGTACCACTCAAACATTTTTTAAAAGACATTGGTACTCGATGGAACTCCACTTACAAATTACTTTGTGAATGTGTTAACTACAAGGACGTTTTAACGTCTTTTGCGAGTCAATACATTCTGGAGTTGGATTATTTTAACGACCAAGATTGGTATTCATGTACCAAAATTGCTACATTTTTAAAATGTTTTAACGATGCTACTTTTACATTTAGTAATGTATATAAACCTAGTGCTAATGAGTTTGTTATAGAAGCTAATAATGTAATGGTTTCTTTGACCGAGGCGTTCAAACTTCCATCACTACTTTTTGCCGTCTCGAAAATGAAACGCAAATGGTTACAATATTATAGCGAAATCCTCGATATTTTTCTTGTTTCTTGTGTTATGGATCCTAGGTTTAAATTAGGAGGTTTAAGGTCTTTGTTAGAGAACTATTATTGTTGTGTTGGTGAAATATTAGATGTCGAAGAACACGTATCCGAGATAGTCTCTAAGACTAGAGAAAATGTTGAGTAATTATTCTCTCATTTCATGGAGGGCTCATCATCGGAACTACCTCCTACTCCTTCTTCTAGTAGTGGTACATCATCTTTGCGTAACTTTAAATCTAAATTTTTGAAAAACGTTCAAGGTCAACTGTTTCAAGTGAGGAAATCGACTTATATTATAACACGGAATTTCAATTTACTAACATTCAAGATCTAGATGTTTTGGCTTGGTGGGTGAAGCATAGGAGCGCTTTCCCGACAATGTACAAGATAGCGAGTCAAGTACTTGTCGTCCCCCTTCAATGGTGGCGGTAGAACAAGCCTTTAGTCAAGGAGGCCACATCCTCAACGAGAAGAGAAGTCGATTGGCTCTGGAGTCATTAGAGGTGCAAGTGTGCATTTGTGATTGGAAGAAGGCTGATGCAAGAAATTAAGCTAATATCGACAACGCCGATTACTCCACCGAAGAATGGGTTGGAGATGCTTCAACAATACGCACCGATTCTTCCGATGGTGGCAGCGGCTCCGGCTCCGGCATGGCATAAGCGTAGGTAAGCGGGTCCAAACGTTAAGAGGTAAGAGAACTACGTGGGCTTTGATTACTCTAATCCGAGAGGATACGTTGGCAACTTAATAAGTAAGTAAATATTAAGTTCAAGCCCTCAATTTTTTTTTACTTTGTTATTAACATTTATTCGACAAACGATGAGAAGTACAATTTGAAAACTCACTCGTAATCGTAATCTAGAATGAAAGGGTTTTTTTTCCAGTCTGAATTCGCACAACACACATGCGGTGAGGTTGGTCGGAGCCGATATATTTCAAAGGAGTTTTAAAACTTTAATTCAAAGTAAACTTAATTCAACAAAATTTAAAAATTAAATTCAACATACTTTGTATCAACTAAAGTTTATATGTTTATAGAGTTAAATATAAGTTTAAATACAAAGTTAAATATAAGTTTAATTCAAATATTAATTTGTTAAGTTCAAAGTAAATGTAAGTAAACTTTCTTAAGTTATTATAATTCAAACTATGATTTGTTAAATTCAAAGTTTAATTCAACAAAGTAAACTTAATTTGAAAGGAACATATAAAAAATATAAAAAACTTATAACTGTATAACTTTATACCTTTAATTCAGAATAAACTTAATTCAAAAAAATTTATAAGTTAAAATTCAACATACTTTGTATCAACTAAAGTTTATATGTTTATTAAGTTAAATATAAGTTTAAATATAAAGTTAAATATAAGTTTAATTCAAACATTAATTTGTTAAATTCAAAGTAAATTTAAGTAAACTTTCTTAAGTTATTATAATTCAAACTATGATTTGTTAAATTCAAAGTTTAATTCAACACAGTAAACTTAATTTGAAAGGAACATATAAAAAAGATAGAAAACTTATAACTTTAATTCAAAATAAACTAAATATAAAGTTAAATATATAAACTTATAACTTATAACTTTATAAAAAATATAGGAAACTTATAAATTTATAACTAAGTTAAAATTCAACATGCTTTGTATCAACTAAAGTTTATATGTTTATAAAGTTAAATCACTAGTGGAAAAAACCCTTTTTGCGGTGGGCATTTTGACACTTGTTGAGGCGTATACCGTTCGCAGCTAATGAGGGGGCTGCAACAAGTGGGAACACTTTTAGAGGCATGCTAAATACGCCTAAAAAAAGACACTTTTAGAGGCTGGCCTAACGAAGCCCGCCTCTAAAAGTGCCTCAACAAGTGCCACATAGGGCACTTGTTGAGGCGGACTGGCCTATTGTATGCCTCAACAAGTACTTGTTGAGGCGGGCCAGCCTATTGTATGCCTCAACAAGTGCGTGCTTGTTGAGGCGGGCTGACTTATTGTACGCCTCAGCAAGTACTTGTTGAGACGGGCCGGCCTATTGTACACCTCAACAAGTGCGTGCTTGTTGAGGCGGGCCGCCTTAAGCCCGCCTCAACAAGTACCTTTAGAGGCGAGCCTCTATAGGCCCGCCTCTAAAAGTGCCTCAACAAGTGCCACATAGGGCACTTGTTGTGGAGGTTTTAGAGGCGGGCTTATGGATGCCCGCCTCAAAAAATAGGAAAAAGAGGCATGTTCGAACAAAACAGCAAGCTGCCCCTACCTACTCTTAAAATCGGCTGAAATAACCACACACAAATTTATAGAATAATGTACATCAACACAACAGGTTTGACCAGAGTATAGTTAAGTTCTCAATAACAGTTTACATATATATATGACAAGTACGAATAATTTCAATCCGATGATAGATACTTCGATGTAAAATATTGTGCCCATTGTTCACGAACTACATCCATTTCTTCAACAGTATATGATGTCGTCCTCTTAGTATATAGCTTCATAAGAAACACAGAAATTATTGATAAAAAAATCAAATACATCAATGTATAGTTAATTAGTTACATACCTTATCTAGTCGGTAATCATCAGAGTCATTGAATCCCGTGACTATCTCTAACATGAACTTCATGACATAATAGCCACACTCGGTTCCGCCGCTTTGTTGAGCGCACTAATTACACAAAATAAGGAGGTTGTCTTAGCTAGATACAAGGCCTTCGATTATAGATAAACAAACCTAAAGCTAGTGTTTAAAATGTTATATGTACCTCTATATCAATGACTCTAAACGTCTTACGTTTTCCCAATGATTTATCGCACTTTCCACCTTGATACCTAAACACTTGAAATGCCCTAGAAAATCCACGCAATACAGTCATGAAAATGATATTGTTAGTATACTAAAAAAAACTAATTCATAAGCAAGGAAGGAACCGAGCAAAGAAGGGCGAAAGGAAGGACGAGACGAGCCGTGACGAAGTGAAGTTGATGAACTATCCAGAGGGATACTTGGCCGAGTATCCGCCCGAGTAGCAAGCCACCACGCGAGCCTCAGAGAGATACTCGGCCCGCTACTCGGCCGAGTATCTCTCTGAGGCTCGCGCGGTGGCTTGCTACTCGGGCGGATACTCGGGCGAGTAATGGGCCGAGTATCCCTCTGACCCTCTTCCGAAAAATCAGTTTTATCTTTGTATCTCTTGGGCTTTTTGAGGGGTTACGAAAGGAGGGCCTTGGAGAATGATAAAAGGGGGTTTTTGAAGTCAAATATCTTACAAATTCAGGACTCGAGATGCATCAGTCTTTCTGCTGCCTGGATCTTCAGAGAATCGAAAAGATAGACCTGTCCTCTAAATAGGTCTATCACGTACAGAATCCAATGATTGCTGCATCATTTAAACGTAAATTGATAAAAATTAATGATTGCTTAAAATACTAATTATATATGAAACTTATTGAAAACACTTACTCTTGATTATGTGGGAGCAAAAACAATTTGGCAACGTTAGCAATGAATACACGTTGCAAGTAAGTTGCTGGAACAGATGGTTCGGCCTTGATTCTAGTGCTTGACATCATCTCAGGACAGATGAATCCAATTCCAGAATTTTCAAATGCATGTGTGTGATTGTCCAATAAATACCTGCACATTTAAAGGAAAAACTATTAAGAATGATAGTTGAACAATTACAGAAAAAGATTAAGATTGATAGTTGACAATTAAAAGATAAAGATTAATATTTACATCATGTAGACTTGAATCACCGAAATGTTTAAGCAATCCCCCTTAAGGAATTCTTCTACATCGGATGCAGTGACATATGTTTTTTGATTTGTCGTCACATAATTCAAAACTGAGGCATCCAATGGGATGGGAGTATTATCATATATATCTCCCGGCGCCGAAGACATAACAAATTGCAACCACTTGCACGATTGGCCATGAACTTGAATTGCTTCGTTTTCTTCTTTCTTTCTTTTTTGCAGCTGATTCTTCCGTTTTTTGAATCATAGCTACCAACCACTTCTTTGTTGGACTGAGACTCATTGAGTACAAACAAGGAAGATGTAATATCATTCAATATAACTATCCCGCCAAGGGCCTAATTTATGAAATCTATCCTTCCAAGGGCCTAAATTATGAATTCTACCCCGCCAAGGGCCTAAATAGATAATAATATGCAACTGTCCCGCCAAGGGCCTAAATTGACTTACCTTTGTATTTTTGGCGCTGTCATCCACCTTTTTCGAGAGAAATGACTTGGACTTCTTTGTTGGGAGTGGAGTAGTATAGTCCTATATATATTTGAAATCAAGTTGAGCAAGAGTGAGTAAGTGAAACCATCACCCGTAGGCACTGCCTAAGTTAGAGAAATGACTTGGACTTCTTACCTCGTTGTCTTTGAAAATCACTAAGCGGATCGGCCATTGCACGAAGCTGCCCTGAGCACCGCCTAAGTTAGTTAAACCATCACCCGTAGGCACCGGAAGAATATCATCATGATGTCCATCATAAACAAAATCAACTTGGAGTTTGTAGTGATCAGGCTTCATCGGTGTAAAGTGCTAGGACGATGCATCATTTGTGGCTGTACCATACCATCCGCTACGAGCACTTTGTTACTAGAATCTTTATCCTCAAGGGCAAGATGGCATGGAGTCCTATCCTGCATAAGAGGTATTTTAATTCATGTTATAAGAGGTATTTGGACATAAAGATTTCATGACAAAATTGCTGCATCAGTCATACCTTCAGCTCACGTGGTTGCGGTGTGGAATCATGACAAGTGGTATAGGATGCACCAACATTAGGTTCAAGATCGGTAGTAGAAGTGAAGTGTGGTTGATTTATGTGTAACATGGAGCTTATTTGCTTTTGTAGGGCCTCAGCCACCCTTTTATCTAACTCACCTTCAAACTCCTTTCTAACTTGAGCTCTGATCGATTTGATTAGATCTGAAGAAGCTTCACTAGAACATCTTCTTTGTCGTTCTCTTGGACCGAAAGCAACTCTATAACCCACAGTTCCACCTATTGCCTTGACACGACCACGATGATCCTTTTTCCCAATGGCTTTGGTGAGGGCATCCTCATCATCCTCAAACGTAAGTTTTCCTTTTTCTTCTTCTTCATTATACTCCTCCTATGATGCCAATTAAAAAAGTATAAATTAGTTCATATTTACAAGTAAATTTAAGTAAATATTCATTGCAAAGCACTACTTACAACTTTTCTTGCAATTTCTACGACATCCTTATCATTCGGGCTAACTTCCCACTTTCCATCCGCAGTTCGAACTTGATGAGCCAAAACCCATTCCTTTGATCTGTATTTTCTAGCTCTAGGAACCGATGAGTTCACCGAGGAGCTAATTGACAAAGATATAGCTGCTTCCTCTGGGAGTCGTCCTTCTTTTATCCACTCATGCCCTTTTCTAATATAACCCGCCTGGCCGGTGCGATGAGGATTCTTGTTCAGGGCTACACTTGCCTTTTCTTTCGCACTACGAGCCTGTCAAAAGTCAAGAGCATTATCACCAATGAGTTAGAAACATTATTATCAATGACTCTGACCTATAACGAAGTAGCACTAAAAGGAACTAACATTATTACCAATGACTCTGTCTTGTGATATTCTTGAACAAAAGCTAAACAATCAGCCTCTGAAATATGGTGGTAGACATACCAAGGCATCTTGTTTGTAGGATACTTCGACGGCTTGAACGTCTTAGTTATCCATCAAGCTACCAACTTGCTCTTAAAATCTCTAAAGCATTTTTCCACACATGAATGGAAATATTTTTCCCTTGATTTAGCCACATCATCAATGATGTGGAACATAAGCTGTGAATTTGTACAATAAGTTAATGATAGTTAATATAGTATATATTCAAGGTGTAATTTAAAAAGACATTGTACCTTGGTCTCCTCCCAAAACCCTTGCCTCGTCCGCTCATCTATCTTTCGGTATTCTTTCTCGTTAATATTTATTCTTTGAGCACAACTCCCAACTTGCTTTCTGTATGTTTTGACCATTGGCCATCTGAGACATTAAACGCATTATACTCAAGGTGCATAGGCTGTTTTACTTGAACACCTTTTGACGGACCACGCCCTTTATGAATCTGTGTAATTGCGCTAACACCTTGTGATTCGGGATCACCTTGGGTAGGACAAATAGCATTTTCTCTTTCATCAGCCATCCCAAGCTAGAATTCCTGCAACAAAGTAAAAAAAATTAGATCATGAGTTCATGAGTAGATATAAAAAAAAACAGGCTAATGGTTAGTATATGATTCCACCTCATCTTATTCATTCGTGATTTGTAACCCATATTCCCTCCCTATGATCTGTACGGATATGATTAGTATTATTTTCATCTTCCTCCTCGGGTAATGGTTGAACAACAGTTGATAACAAGGGTGTATCGTCATACTCGTCATACTCATCTTCATCCATAACATCATCAATACCAAGAATATGTCTTTTACCTTGGGCAACTGCACGCCATCTAGGATCAACATTGTCTACCACATAAAATATCTGCTTAGCTTGTGATGCTAGGATGAATGGCTCGTCACTATCACTTAATCGGTCAAAGTTTACCAATGTCAAACCCGGATAAATTTCATCTTGCTTCACCCCGTTAGGGTTGTTGACCCACTTGCACCGGAAAACAGGGATTGTAAAATTTTTATAATCAAGCTCCCAAATTTCTTTGATAACACCATAATACGATTGTGTCGCATCAACCGATCTTTTGTCCTTAGCGCTCGCATAGACCCTAGATGATGCAATAACCTTCACTCCACTATTCTGCACCACACTCTTTTCATCTTGTCTTCTAGTGTAGAATGTGAACCCATTGATATCACAAAAAATAGTATATGAATTAGGTGTATACTTTTCATATTTTCATTGGGGCATTTCATCAAACACCTTCAAGGCACAAGTTATAAACACAAAAAATACACAAATTCGGGATAGATTTAACATTTAAATGCACAAGTTGTTAGTATTAGTTGTTTAGATTTGACTAGGATGAAAGATAGTATATGAATTAGGGGTATATTTTTCATATTTTCATAGAGGCATTTCATCAAACACCTTGAATGCACAAACTATAAACACAAAAAAATACACAAATTTGGGGTAGATTTAAACACTTAAATGCACAAGTTGGTAGATAGAATACTTACCGGCCAGCGAAGACGAAGACGAAGGGCGGGCGAACGCGCGCGGAGACACAAAGGGCGAACACGAAGGGAGAACGAAGAGGTGAAGGGCAAACGCGAAGGGAGAATGAAGCGCGGAGAGGAGAGACGAAGGGCGAATGCGAAGGGAGAACGAAGAAGACGAAGTGAAAATGGCGGAACGAAGGGAGAACAAAGAAGACGAAGTGAAAATGGCGGAACGAAATGATAATGGCAGGCCGCGCGCTGTTTAAAAGAGGGATTTGTTGAGGCGGGCGTTAAGCGGCCCGCCTCAACAAGCGTTAAATGAGGCGGGCGTTGTACGGCCCACCTCAACAGGTATTAAAAGAGGCGGGCAATTAAGCCCGCCTCTAATACCTCACCCGAAAAATCTTAAGTTAAAAGAGGTGGGAGTTCTCGGCCCGCCTCTATAAAATCGTCCGGGAAAATTTTTCCGGGTACTTTTTGAGGCGTATTTTATTATGCCCGGCTCAATAATTTTTTTTTGAGGCGTATAAAGTAATTTTCCGCCTCAATAACCTGAAAATATGATAGCCTAGGACGTTTTTGAGGCGTTTTTTTAGGCCCGCCTCTAAAAGGGAGCCTCAACAAGTGTTTTTTCTACTAGTGAATATAAGTTAAAATACAAAGTTAAATAACTTAAATAAATTTATTTAATTCAACAAAATAAATTTATTCAATTCAACAAACTTAAGTAAATTATATTACAATTAAATTGATTAAAGTAACTTAAATTCAAAGTTTAATTCATTATTCAACCTTCTTTTTCTTTTTTTTCGATTAATTATGTGGAACCGACGGTTCTGGTTCGGTTTTCGGTTTCATGGAACCGCCGGTTCCCGGTTCCATAAAAACATGAACCGGGACCGGAACTCCCCCTCGTTCCATGGAACCTCCCTGGTTCTGGTTCTGGAACCGGCGGTCCGAAAACCGGCAGTTCCGGTTCCAAAAGTTCTATCTTTACATAGCTCCCCCCAAAGCCCCGAATCTTCAAAACCTTAAATACAGAGCACCTAATACCAAATGGCTGACAAAACCCCTCTCTCCAAGCTTACTAAGGAAGAACTCCTTGAAGAGTTAATGGCTTCTCGAATGGTAGACCTAGCACAACAGAGGTTAGACAGATTGGCTGCTCAGAAATCCCCAGCTATACCTCTGGCAACACCAAAAGCTCCGGTGTCGGGTCCATCTACTGAGACAGGTAAAGAAATTGTGCCGACTGGAGATCCAGTCACAACCACAATCGCCAATGTGCTTACAGACCTAGCTAATGTCAAAACAGAGATATTCTCGTCGCAAGCTAAATCAGTACAAGGTGAACAACTATTGCTTACCTCTCCTTCTCTCCCCCATACACTAGCTGCTTCATTCAAAGAGGAAGAGGATGAGGAGTTTTTCCCGACCCAACATCAGCTATTCAAAGATGCTAAAAGCGCATCTAAGGCTGTGGGTAAAGGCAAGATGGTTGAGGAAGAAGATCTGATTTTCGAGGATGAAGAAAGTACTAAGACTGAGCCTCCAAAAGTTTATGTTAAGAAAGAGAATCAGTCTAGAGCCAAAAAGTAGAAGAAAGAGGTAAAGACAGTTAAGTCTGAGTTTCCACTGATTCCAACAGGCATTGCGAAGCGAGACATACTAGCTCGAATCATTGTGTCGCCAGATACGCTTCACGAAATAGAGGTCACTTCCGGTTCAAATCGCTTCACATATCTGCTTAAAATGAATAATTGGGACAAACTCTAGAATGAGGTGAGTAAAGCTGATCTTGATCTAGTTCGTCAATTATATGCTCCCTTTACAAGCAACTCTACTACTGGTGAACCATCTTCAATTAAATTTTCAATGGTTCAGTGACGTGAATGAAAGTTTCAAAGTCAAGGACTTGGATAAGGCTATTGGTCAAGAGCCTAGACCATATGGCTCTCTAGTTGGGTTTGGTCGACTATACAAGAAAAATTGGCCTGAGGATTCAAGACTGATCAAAGAGGCAGTGTTTGAAGACTGATCACCTTTCAACATCGAAGCGACTCCTTCACCACTTCACTTTTAAGAATATAACTCCCAGGAATACCAATCTCGACCTAGTCACCATCTCAGACTGTTGCATCATGACCGAATGCTTGAGTGACTAGCTGATTAATACCGCGCAGATCATGTTTTCTCATATAGTGGTTAGCCAAGTGCATCATGGTTCCCCTCTCCCGTTTCCTCACATCTTAGCGTGTATGTTGAAGGCTGAAGGCCTTTACAAGCCAGTCAAAGAGACTAGCTTCGACGGCGTGCTTACTATTGAGAAGGTAACCGAGATCGTGTCTAAACCAACTCATGTGAGATTATCTACACCAGCTGACAGCTCTTCTAGAACCCAGTCCACAGTCCAGAGATGTGATGGTACCCACTGCCAATGAGTCTAACTTGTCAGTTGTTTTTGCTATTCAGAATCAGTGTTCCGCCCTTGAAAAGAAGTTAACAAAGATCATCGCACAGCTCCAGCTTATGACAAAGAGACAAGATGAATTGGCTCGAATTATGCAGAATTTAGTCGCTCTCACCTGTTAGTGTGATGCCTAGGGTGTTTAAGCTTTTGTTTTTGTGTGCTTTTTGCAATCTGTTTTTTGCTTGCTATAAGTCTAACTCTAATCGCTATGTTTCCACAACTCTTAAAAGGTGTAAGGATATTAATACTTTATAAAGTTTGCTCTATGGTTTCTATAATCTTGCGCTTTATGCTTGGTCACACCTTACTTTTATGTGCTTATTGACTTAATATGCTTGATTACCGAGTTAGGGAGAAGAGAGGTTCATACCTTATTCAACTAAGGGGGAAGATAATAGACCAGCTTGGTCTAAGGGGGAACAAATGTATACTTGCGAAGTGTTTTTAGCAAGATATTGAGCTTATTTGTTATATCTAAAATTACTTGATTAACATTCATTGCATATCTATAGCTTAGCTGAGTATGCTTTGAAATAATTTGAGCTTTAATATTTAAGTGTTTGTCATCATCAAAAAGGGAGAAACTGTTGGTTTGAGAAAGAGTGTGTAACTAGCTAGCTCAAACAATCCACTTGTTTTAATGATGATAAACCTAAGTATTTGATGTCCATTGTGTGTGATAAGCTTTCCAGGTATAGCTCGGGGAGTTATAAGAGTAGCTTTGACACAGGCAGACAAGCTGACTTTATGAGGAGACTAGCTTGAGGACTAGCGATGAAAGCTGAATCTCGCCAAGGCAGAATAAGTGATGGAGAGAACAATAAAGTGTTTAAGAGAAGAAATAGAAGACGGAAGGACTAGCTTTAAGAGAGAGAGAGTCGTTCTAAAGCTAGTGGACCACGCTTTTAAGTGAGGAGAGAAGATACAAGCAATAAAGTGCAAAAGCGAGAGTCTAGGTGAAATCCTGCACTGGAGCATAGAGGATATGGTCAAGTGAAGCGAAGGCCGGTGAAGCTAAGGATAGGGGAAATAGAAACAACATGAGTTTGTTAGGATTTCTACTTATGGATAGTGAATGAATGAGATCGCCAAGCTGGACAAATCAAGGACGTGCTAAGGGTGTGGAGCGGATTGCCAACGTGGACAAAGCTGTTAGAATCAAGTGAAGAAGCACAAAGCGTGTAGAACATTTGATGCATTCCAGGAGCACAATGATCACACGGATTGCTGAGGTGGACTTCTTCAATGCCATTAGATATAGATTTTCCAGACTTAGGAGTTAAGTTAGAAATACTATATATACTTGCATTAGGTGTGGTTGGCACACGTGATTAGGAGGTGAGAGCTAAGAGAGAAAGCTTAAGAAAGTTCACTTGCTCAGAGAGAGAGCAAAGCGAATTAGACAGAGTTGAGAGATAGAGGAAAGCTACTCTGTGCTGAGGTCGTTGTGAAGAGAGCTAATGTCTAAAACACCTTAGAGCTTGATTGAGAGATATTGCTTGTATGTGCTGAACGCAAATTGTATTGTGAGTCAGAGTTACTTAGAGTTAAAACTAGCTCTTGTGTGTAATTTCTCTTGATTAATATAATTTTAGTGGTGAGTTTTATCCCGAGCCTAATTAGAAGCTTAGGGTTCTCATCTTGAAAAAAATCCTTGCATTGAACCAAACTTTCTAACTCATATTATTAAGTTCATTATTGTAGCTAATCTCCCCTTACACAACTCTAGCACATTAGCTTAGTAGCTATTTATGTTTAACTTGGAGATTAGACTAGCTTAATTGTGTTGTTATCATATACATCTTGTAAATACTTAAGCGATTCGATCAAAAGAGTCGCTCTCGATCCTACACAAGGGTTAGAGCTAGAGAGGAGGTGATGACCGGATGGGACAAGCCGGTTCATGGGTCGGTGAAACTCAACACGGATGGCTCGGTGATGGATGGGCAAGAGACGGTGGGCGGTGCCGTTAGAGATAGAGATGGTAAGTGGCTCGGGGGCTTTGTACACAACATAGGTTCTTGTTTCGTGCCTACAACAGAACTATGGGGTGTCATCTCAGATCTTAGCTTTGTTTAGTCTAAGGGTTCATGAGGGTTTATTTGGGAACATATTCGACTTTGGTCAATCTGTTTATGAATAAACATGTGGATAGTTGTCACCCCCTCTCTATCCTTGTATCTTTGGCACAAGGCTACATGACTAGGAACTGGCAGTGTCAGTTCCCTCATGTGTTTAGGGAAGCGAACGGTGTCGTTGACTCGTTGGCCTCCCTAGCTTTTAATTTTCATTTACGTGTCACTTTTTGGATTCGCCGCCCGAGAAGGTGGTTTGTTTATTGGACGAGGATTCTAGGAGACGGGCTACACCCTATTTTATTTTGTTGTAGCTCATACCTATTTTAATTATTAATAAACTAACAGAGAATGCCACCTCTTTTCCAACCAAAGAAAAGTTAAGAACTCTTTGTCCGTTGTCACAAAGTTACATCAAAAGAATTATGCTTGCTTCTTTATCTTCTCCAAATAGCTATGATGCCTTTGGAAGTTCAACACAGACCAGACAAGATGCCGTAAACCAAGCTCCGGCCACAAAGCCGACGGGCAATACAAAAGACAGTTTGCAGTCTGCCACAGTACGAAATTACTCAAACGAGTTTCACCTGAACTCCGAACAAGAATATCCACATCAGGCGCGACACCCATGTACATATGTTTCTCTATATCACCTAATTTCAGTTCACGACACTTCTCTGCAATAGATTCTTGAACAGCATGAACAATCTCATCAGTTGAAGTGTACGCCACACAAACCACAAGAACTGCCTTCGTGTTATGTTTAGAGGCCTTAATCACTCGGTCTATTGATAATTGAAGGCTTTTGCTTAACAGCTTTAAGTTGCCAACAAAATGAACCCTGACACTATATTCCATGATTACGCTCTGTTCCTGAAGAAGTGCTTCGATCTTCTCTTGCATTAATTCCATTAAACACTTGACTTCCTCAGGCTGCCTATTGAAGTTGTCAATGCTGAATGCGTATACTGTGATGTATTTTATCTTTAATTCGTAGCAGTATGTGAGTATGGACATGAGAGTTATGAAACCGGCTCTGTGTCCTTCTCCTTCTTCTAGGTTATGCTTTCTAGCGTACCGCCGGTTGCCGTCCATGATGAAGGCAATGTGATTTGGCAAAGGACCGACTGATAAGATGTTGAAGATATATCTTCGAATGAAGCTGGCGAGTTTTCCAAAGATTTGGTTTGAGTTTCTATCTCCATGATTTTTTGATATTGTGCTCAGATGTGGCACCCAATCAAGTAGCCCAGAAAAAAATTGCCTGTCCAACATCAGTACAGGAAGATACAGTGGCATTTCATCAAACAGATTGTACGTGAATAGGCCAAAACAATTTGAAACACGTACGAAACTAAGTAAAACGGTAACTTACGAAATAATCGTGGCAACAGCGTTCAGAAAGCGATGAACGTGATATTCCCTGAAATAATTGTAGATCCATTTCATTGTAATCACTTTCTATCTCTCAATCAATTGAGATGAGGAGTACAGGACAAAGCCTAATCCCCCAAGAAGAAACTGCACACGAGATGATCATGGAGATGAAGGATTGGCGGGCGGATTTTCCAATTGTGCTCTTTTGAAGGGGTTAATCCACGGTAGTTGAGTGTCGATTGTTTCGTGAGCTTTCTTTCCGTTTTAATCTATTTTTTTTCCAGCTTTCATCGGATTCGAGTGGCTTGATTTGCATTAATGATACATAATTCGACTACTATATAAATACCATACAGATTAAAAATGGGCCATATTCCTCTCAGAGTTCGTCATGAACTAGTAGTATATAGCTAGCGCATGGATTTGCACCGAGTAACAATTGAACTACTGTTTTTTTTGGTCGAACAATTGAACTACTGTTCACTATTTAATTTGTAAGGTTACCTTTACTCATTTAGTTGATATATGTTATTTTGAGATTCACTCTCTTATTTATTATAACTTTATGTAATATTTTTTTATAAGATTATAAATAGAAATTTTTGTCAAGAGATGTTGCGACGAAGAAAAGAGTCTTTTATATGCATAACAAATCTCTACGATTTATCAATCTTTTCATCGATTTATAACACATTATCAACACGAGTTGCTTGAGAAATAAAAAATACACTCTCTAGTAAAGATATTAAACTATTTTTAATTATGCATGTAGGTTTGTAATAGACGTATATAATCTTGTATAAACATGTGTTCATATGATTTCGTTCGTGTTTTAATTTATGGACAAGTTTTTTGTACATGCATGCATACTATATATATACTGATTTTTATGTTATATTGTTTTGTTTTGTTTTAGATTATCTAATTAAAATAGATGTGAATTGCTTTAATTGAGATTTTGATGTGATGGTATTATTTTTCTAAGATTTTTACAAGAAGATATACCTTCTTTTGGCACATATGAGTGTTTCTTTCGTGAGTTAATTCAAATATGTCTTCTTTATTGTCATGCAGTTCTTGTTACAATATATTATTAATGATGTGTAACTTAATTCTTATACAATTAACTGGTTTTGACTTAGAATATTTCTAAGTAGTTCATGCTTTTATTATCACTGCACAATTTTTTGATTTTTACTTATATATTATGGATGCTTGATGTACAATTAGTCTGAACTCTTAAAGTGGATTAAAATTTCATAATAAAATATCATTTCCAATAGAAGGTGATTATAAAAAAAGATAAGAGTATTTTATAACAATTCAATTATCAATTGACGTGATTATAATATATAGATCTATAATCCTTTAAGTTGTTGCGGTAAAATGACATATACATTATCTCATTGAGGGGCTATAAATCTTTAATTTTCTGAGAAGTAATAAATATCACTTCTTCAATATTATTGATTCAAAATATTATCTCTTGTATTAGATTATAAAAGTCAAATAACGAATTATCTCTCCTAGTAAGCTATAAGGGTTATTAAGAGAAATTTATATGGTTGCATTTTGCTTATGTTACAACTAGATCAAGGTTGTGATGGTCTATTCCGTATGTCTTGGAAACATTAATGTAATTGAAGCTTAGGCAAGTACCACATGTACAAAAACACGTCTTATGTGTGGAAACTGTTGGCCCCTAGATTGGCCAAGGCCCATTAGACGTTCAACGATTGAGACATGCATCGAGCGGGTGTAGCTAGCTGAGGGCAACGGACTATGGAAGCGCGAAGCGTGCCATTGGATGGTGAACGATGAACGTATGTAATGGGCCAAAGGCAATCCTAACGGCGCGATCGAGGAATCTGGGATATGGGTGACGTGGTTATACACGACCAACGTCTCTTTTAGATTAGGATGAGTACTTCTAAATTATTATTGTAACATACACAATTTGATTATCTTCATTACAAGCAACACTCAAGCATTTTTGTGATCATTCACTATTAATTCAATCTCGATTCTCTAATTATTCCAATGCTTACTTACGCGTTCTCTTTAGATCGACTAATTAACTCACTTTTTAAGGCAATTTAGGTGAAATCGTATTTATGCCCAGAACAATTTGGCGTCCA
This sequence comes from Phyllobates terribilis, assembly GCF_046119375.1. NCBI lineage: Eukaryota > Metazoa > Chordata > Amphibia > Anura > Dendrobatidae > Phyllobates > Phyllobates terribilis. The sequence continues at coordinate 43,899 of NW_027367551.1, forward strand.
CTGTGGGGAAATTAGCCGATCTTCCTTACTAAAACTAAAACCTTTCTTGTTCGTCTTTCATGAACGACCCTAGCATTATTCTCTCCGTCCTTGAAGGTGGTAACATCGTTATCACCGACAAAGAAACCATGTCCCAACAAGACAAGGGAAAGCAAGTCGCGGAAGCCTATGAGGCATCCAAGCAGATCCAAATCCGAGAAATGGCTCAAGCTATGCAATAGCTTCAACAGACCCTAGCTGACCAAGATCGCGACTAAGATTCACTCCGCAAATTATTGGGCGCGGAAAAAGGATAGATTGTCAAATGAAAATTCCTTGTTGAAATCACAGGTATATTCAAGTGAGACAACTGCTTCCAGAAGTCGCAAACCATCCAACCTTGACAACATTCATACCTGCCTCAACATGGATGGTGCTGTTGGGATGCCAGGGCACGCGCCTGTTCTCCCCTAGAATCTAGGTAATGTTAACCTCAACCCTGCTCTTACACCTAACCATGTGTTGTTTGAAGTACCGATTGTGGTTGATAGATACCGAGTCAACGTTAACCAAGATACCAGGGAACTAGACGTTCAAGCCTTCATCCAGCAAGCTATCGACGCCAACATGAGAACTCTCGACAAAGATTCACTCGAATCCCAGGGGTTCCTCCGCCAATTCAAAGAGAGGCGATCGATGCATTCGAGGAATCACCCTTAGTCGATGTGATCGCTTGTGTGGAAATCCCCAAGAAAGTCCGTCTGGCACGACAGATCTATCCGGTCATGTCGACATCTACAAGTAGACTCTAAAGATGGTAACTTTACCGAGAGATACCAAGGAGGCACTCATGTGCCAAAGTTTCATCATGTCCCTTGTTGGACCATCCCTAACATGGTACATGCGCCTGCCCCAAGGGTCGATCACGTCTTTCTCTGAAATCGTTAATGAGTTCAAAATAAAATTTTCTAGTAGTCAAAAGCTAGATAAACAATCTAGCGACCTATATCGCTAGATACAATGTGCTAACAAACCTTTACGAGATTATCTTAGCAGGTACACTAATGAAATAATTGACATCCCCTTTTGCGATGATGCGACAACGGTAGAAGCGTTCCGACGGGGTCTGGTCAAGGGAAGTGAGTTATATCTTGAACTTTACCAAATACCACTATCGCACCTTCAAGGACACGTAGGAAAAGGCATTGGCTCATATTCGCTTGGAGGAAGACGATTTCCCAGCTAAGGTGGACCAGAGTCCGATCGCATAGTGACGAGCCTAAATGGTCATTATGCCCAATCAAAGTATTTATCCTAACTAGCAACTCTATAATAGTAAAGAGGAAGAAAGGGTCAAATCCCACATGTAGTCAGATTATCAATTCTTGTATAAATGATATGATTAACTACAGAGTAATCAAGGGGGGTTTATAATGCAATTAAATGAACTAAACTTGATTGTGAAAGTAATAAAATAAAACACTTCATTCAACAAACATCCACACAACAGATAGATAGGTTGATCATTGACAACTATTAACGTTCGAGTTCATCAATTCATATTATATGGTTGTCCTGATCCCTGTTTTGATATAGTTATTAGTACAACTAGTCCTAATAACCCTTACTAAGCTACAACCCTAAAACTATCAAGATTTCATAACCAAGCAACAATGAACACAAGAATAGATAGGTGCATGCAGTACCATTGACTTAAGTCGATATTTAACATGCAATCAACTCTCTCTACAATCACGATCCCAAATGGATCATGCACTTGATTTGCTACACAAAGATAAGACCTTTCAACTAGAAATAATTAAACCTTAGCAATATGAATAGATCCAATCTACCTAGGCGGCCAATCCGACAGACAAATCAGATCCAATAAACTTATGAGCTCAAGAGAGATGAAACAAACCAAATATGAATAAGAACTAAGGTAGAAATCTTACAACTAAATCATCCAAAGGCTTCAGCCACTGAACAAAGTAAAAGAGAACTAGTGTGACATAGTTTCTCTAGAACGTAAAAAGTGTAAAGTGATCTAAGATCCCGAGGAGGGTAATCTCCTAAAACCTATTTATTCAACCCTAATACTAGAAAATAAAACACTAAAAGCCTAGCTCAAAACTCTATCAGAAAACAACAAATGCCGGAAGGAATCCCGTAAGCGAAGCCCACAACAGCTCCTCGGCCCAACATGGGCGCGGTCGTGCCATGGCCTAGCTCAGGCATTTCCCTCACGCCCACCTATGCGGTCGCGCCATGGGCGGCACAGTCGCGTCCATGGTTCTGCAGCTCAATGCGGCCGCACCTTCTTCTGCGCGGTCGCATCTTGTCCATGTGGCAATCTTCTCTTCGTCTTCCCTCAAATGTATATAATCCTCATGACTAACGCTTCTACACTGCACGGTCCGGATTACAGGAATATAGCTCAAACCATCGCCAAATCTCCTATAAACGACACTAATAACCACTGAATGCGCTATGCAAGATATCGCCTATAAAACTCCCCCACACATAAACCTTGCTCGTCCTTGAGTAAGCTGCAATGAACTCACTCCTCTATTATGCACATCAGTCTCATGAAATATCAAAGAACATGATAGTAGTGGTCATCATCAATTCAGCTCCAAACACTTGCAATCATCAAAGCACATGCGTAGACTCCTACTCTACCAAAAATCTGTAAAAGAAAAACAAAGCAAGACTCGAAAGACTCAAAACGACTCAAACAGACCTAACTAACCCAAAATGCATGTTATTAACAATTCCCCAAACTTGAACTATGTTTGTCCCACTCAAGCACATGACAATGAATCCATGGAATATGAAAAAGTTGTCTCTATCGAAGTGACATATGAAGGATAATAACGCAAGATCAAACAAACGACAACTTCCCTTGCTAACATGCTTCACAATCAATAATAAGATAATACAAGTTCCAACACAAAAAATAGCACAAAAATCACACTCAACCCAAGGAGTATCACATAGTATGTTGTTGCTTCTTTTCATCTTCTTCAATTATTAATATATTTTTCTATTAAAACCATTATTTGAGACATCGGGTCTGTCCGTTTTACGGTCCAGGCCCACTAATGAGCTCTTCGCTTTGCTATTTAAGGATCGAACCCGGAGTGATCTTTCACACCACAGAAATCATGCACTCTTCTGACTTATTGAACTAGTAGTTCACCCCTCTTATTTTCTTTTTATTTTATTTTTGAAATGAAAAAGATGGAAGCAAGATAACAAAAACAACATGATAAAACTAGAGATGAGAGAATAAAAATATAATTTTTGTATCGAATCTAATGCATCTTAATCAAAGTTCACATGCTCAAGTCAATGTCCTCAATTTGTTCAATCATATCATCATCATAACGCAACTGAAATATCAACATCTAAAGAATATTAAAGAGATTCAAAGTCAATGCACCATTATAAGAATTCACAAAGTAGCAAAACAGGGGAATATGATAACCGACACACAGAAATTCAAAACAAAAACAAACTCAAAAAACTCAAAAACAAACTAAAAAAACAAATGGAAATGCAAACATAGTGAGATCATTTCCCTCCCCCACACTTAAAGTGCACAATGTCCCTATTGTGAAATAAAGAACAAAGATAAAAAATGGGTGAATGTGGAAAAGTACCTCATTCCTCGGGTTGCCTCCCGAGCAGCACCTTGGTTAAAGTCGTTGGCTCGACTTCTCAGCCTCAATCATCCAGCACTCGGCCCTTCATGAGCCGAATCATCCAGAAATTTGTTTTGATCCTCACATATTAAGACTTGACACCTCGTCTTTTCCTTACTCTCTTATCATACCAACCCTTCTTCTTTGTCTTGTAGTGTCCTTGACGCGAAACTTTATGTTGTCCCTTTAGCTTTTTCTTCCTTTTTACCGTGCGTAGCTCCTTCAAAAATTAAACATGATGAAGAAAGGATACTGGGTGTTTCGTAGATCCTAGGAAGGCGCGGTCGCGCCATGGCCAATCTCAGCCATTTCCCTCGCGCCCAGCTGCGCGGTTGTGCCATGGGCGGCACGGTCGTGCCCATGGTTCTGCAGCCCGACGCGTCTGTGACTTCTTGTGCGCGGTCCGCCTTCGTCCCTATGGAAATCTTCTCTTCGTCTTCTCTCAAATGTCTGTAATCCTCATGACTAACGCTTCTGCAATACATGGTCCAGATTACAGGAATATAGCTCAAATCATCGCCAAATCGCCTATAAACGATGCTAGGCCAGGAAGTAGCCGCGACCGTGGACAGTCGTGGTAAGATGATCCCTTACTTCCCCCTAAGGTACAACCATACAATTTTAGTAATACCACCGCTAGACTTGTGCAAGCCTTTAACAAAATTGGAAAGGATGTAAGATGGCCCCGCAAGGCGGATAAGCCGAAAGAATTATGTGAAATGTCAGTGCGGTGCGATTTCCATGTTGATCATATTCATTCCATGGACGAGTGCATCGCCCTAAGACGTGAAGTCGTCTGACTCTTCGATAAGGGACTGCTCAGGGACATCATTTCCGATCCTGCACGATCCACTCTGGACCGCCACAATAATGTAACAAAGGGTCGCCACTCTTCTCCCATCCCTACAAGAACTGGGAATTGCAATTCAAGTGGATCGGAGGTTTGTGGAATTTCGTATTCCTCCACCAACAGACGAGCCAAACAGAACCTAGGCGACGTGCCTATGCCATCAGACAATGTGCCCAAAAAGATCTGCGACCTTCCCCCAGTTAAATTTATTGACGAGGACACCAACGATGATTATGAGCATCACAATGGGTTAGTTATTTCGTTATCAATCGGGAACTGCCTAATCCACCGGATCCTAGTCGATAACGGTAGTTCATCGAACACCATTACCCTCTACGCTATAAAAGAGATGGGATTGTCCAAAGCATATATTTCCCTCGACGCATACCCATCATCGAGTTTAGCGGGGAGGTGAAGTATACGCTTGGGAACATTGTCCTTCCAGTCTTTGTTGGAGGGGTCAATCTACAAGTAAAATTTAATGTCATATATTGCGAATCGCCCTACAATTGTATTATGGGTAGACCCTGTATTGATGCGATGAAGACAGTACCATCCACCTATCACCAAACGATTAAATTTTTTCTACCAAATAGGGAGTGCAAGAGGTGAAAGGTGAACAACAACTGACCCGAGAGTGTTATGTGGTGTCGATGAAAATGCGGTCGAAGAGGGAGACTCATAGAAATCAATGAACGAAGATGGTCGAGGGCGTACCATGAGCCAGAAATGGAACAACTCGAGAAAGTACCCCTCAACCCCTCTTTACCCAGTCGGGTCGTTAAAATCGGATCCGATCTCGATGACGGGACACGAACGCGACTCCTCTCTTTCTTAAGGGAATGATCTAACAGTTTTGCATGGACAAATGAAGATATGGTAGGCATCTCTTCGGACATTATAACACATAAATTAACGACAGGAAATTAGCGGCAAAACGCAACAAAATGTCGATAATGAGGAGTTCAAGTTACTTGAGACAGGTAAAATTAGGGAGATAAAATATCCAAAATGGTTGGCAAATGTGGTCATCATATAAAAGAAGAGTGGTAAATGGTGCGTTTGTGTCGACTTCAAAGATCTAAACAAAGCATGCCTAAAAGATTCATTTCCCCTGCCCATATCGACACCATGATTGATACGATGACGAGCCATCAGATGCTTTAGTTTATGGATGCCTTCAGCGGGTATCACCAGATCCAGATGTACCCAGACGACTAGGAAAAGATATCCTTCATAACCGGTAAAGGTACGTACTGCTATAAAGCCATGCCTTTTGGCCTAAAAATGCAGAGTCAACAAATCAAAGGCTGGTAAACAAGATGCTCAAAGAACAAATAGGGGAGACCACGGAGGTGTACATGGATGACATGTTAGTCAAATCAAAGGAGAGGCAAGACCATATTGACGGCCTAAAAGACGCGTTCGACGTCCTGGACAAGTATAATATGAAACTTAACCCAACCAAGTGTACATTTGGTGTCTCTTCAGGAAATTTTCTAGGATACGTGGTGACCCAGAGGGGAATCGAAGCAAGCCCTGAACAAGTCAAGGCCATCATCGAACTTAGAGCCCCTATATGTGTTAATGACATCTATAAACTAACAAGCCACTTCATGAGCCTGAACAGGTTCATCTTCAAGTCTTCGGGTAGATGCAAGCCCTTTTATAACATCCTCAAGAAAAATGAATCTTTTAATTGGGGACCAGACCACAAGACAACCTTCCAAGGCCTCAAAACCTATCTAGCCAATCCTTTGCTTCTAAAAAAATGTTGGTTTGAGCTAGAGTGCGTAACTATCTAGCTCGAACGTTCCACTTGTTTTGATGATAGCAAACCTAAGCATTTGATGTCCTTTGTGTGTTATAAGCTTTCCAGGTATAGCTCAAGGAGTTATAAGAGTAGCTTTGACACAAGAGGACTACCGGAGTCCATGAGGAGACTAGCTTAAGGTCTAGCGGGAAAAGCTAAATCTCGCCAAGACAGAATAAGTATTGAAGAGAAGAAATAGAAGACGGAAGGACTAGCTTTAAGCGAAGGAGAGTCGTTGTAAAGCTAGTGGATCGCGCTTCTAGGTGGATAGAGAAGATACAAGCAATAGAGTGAAAAGCGAGAGTCTACCTATGGAATCCTGCACCAACACATAGAGGATTTGGTCAAGTGAAGGGAAGGCCGATGAAGCTACGTCTTAGGAGAAATGGAAACAACAAGGAGTTTGTTAGGATTTCTACCTTTGGATAGTGGATTAACGGGATCGCCAAGCTGAACAAATCGGAGAAGCGCTGAGGGTGTGGAGTGCATTCCCAACATTGAGAAGCTGTTAGAATCAAGTGAATAATCACAAAGCATGTAAGGCCGTTGATGCATTTCCAGAGCGCAAATGATCACACGGATCGCTGAGGTGGACTTCTTCATTGTTGCTTTATGTAGATTTTCTAGCTTTCGAGATTAAGTTAGAAATACTATATAAGTGTTCAATAGGTGTTGTTAGGCACACGAGTTGATGAGTTGAAGATATTAGAGAGCTTCACTTGCTGAGAGAGAGAGAGAGAGAGAGCAAAGCGAGTAAGACAAAGAGAGAGCTAGAGAGAAAGCTACTTTGTGCTTAGGTTACTGTGAAGAGAGCTAGTGTCTAAAACACCTTAGAGCTTGATTGAGAGATATTGTTTGTATGTGTTGAACGCAACTTGTATTGTGATAGAGAGTTACTTAGAGCTAAGAATAACTCGAGTGTGTAATTTCTCTTGATTGATATAATTTAAGTGGTGAGTTTTATCCCGAGCTTATTAGAAGCTTATGTTTCTCACCTTGGAAAAATCTTTGCATTGAGCCGAGCTTTTTAATTCATATTATTAAGTTCATTTTCATAGCTAATCTCCCCTTCCGTAACTCTAACTCATTAGTTTACTAGCTATTTGAGTTTAACTTGGAGATTAGACTAGCTTACTTGTGTTTTCATCATATACATCTTAAAACACTTTAAGCGAGCCAATCAATTCAATCGATCCTACAATTGGAATCAGAGCATAGGTTGCTCTTGCATAGATTCTTACTCTCTCTATAGTATGAATCATGAAGGACAAAGAAATTGCAAGTATGATCAGGTTGTTCAAGAAGCATTTCAAGAAGCAAAGCAATTTCAAAAAAAGAAGAACAACCGACACAACTTTGTACTATAGTTAAAGGTGTTCACAGTCCAGATTCAAGCTCAAGCTCAAGCTCTAACTCGTCGTGATTATTTGAAGACGAGAATTACGAATCTCAAGCCAAGAAGGCCAAAACCAAAGCGTCAAAAGGTATGCTTTCTAAAGCCAGACTTCCTCAACCACTTGATCTGAATTATCCAATCTATTATGAGCGTGTTCCTCGAGCTGAGAAAATGAAAGTTCTATCTTGCAGCCCAGGAATAGCTAGTGCTAATGTTACTTTAAAGCCATTTATTCGTTGGACATCAAAAGCTTTATTGTCATTACATGTTGAAATGCAGAGTAGGATCTACAACGTAAATCTAACAAGTTACTCTCATTTCACTTTAAGGGAGGAGATTTATCTCCTTCAGGGCTGAAATGGAAAGAAATCAAGTGCGTTGAACTTTCTACACACATCTATTCCATTCCTATCTATTCAGAGATGTGTATCTATACGAGCTAAGAGTCGCTTCGTTCAAGCGAGTCTCGTCTGTGGTAAAGCTACATATTATGTTTCAAGCGAGACTCAGACACATTCAAGCAAGTATGTGGAACTTCCAAATGAATCTCTATCTAACTCGTTAAGTCATATTCTTGTACTTACAGAAAAGCAAAATAGCTGATATCTTCACTAAGGCGCTTAACCGGGTATCTTTTATACACCTTAGACTTCAACTCGGTCTTCTTCCTGTTAACTAGACCTCCTCTTCACTGGCTGTAAGTTCCCTTTACATTGGCTATGTTCTAGCATGCTTTATCTTAATTGGGAGTTATAGCTGAGATATTCTTTCATGTCTTTTCTTACTTGCTTGCTTTATCTCTTCATATGATCTATCTCGCTTGACATGTATATTGGATTCAAACTGAGTCCTATCTTCTATATCTATTACAAGCTCTTCTTGATCCACAAATAGAGAGTGGTGATCATCTTCTGCCATGTTATAAGCCTATAGAAATGATCCACTCCTATAGTGTCCCTATCCAGCTATTATGTAACGCTTCCTAGTTCCCTGCATACCCCCTCAATGGAAGTATTCATTTTAGTAAAAAGCCAGTTACCCTTTATATGCACATGTTGATTACATGATATATTAGAGTGTGAGTGTGTTTCGTCCCCCATGATATGTGCACTTCTTCCCCTTAATTCCGCTTTAATTTTCATGATGAGAACTTTTCATTGCATCACATCTCAAGCATGAGCTTACATCTTCCCAGTATAAGTAACCGAGCGTCTTTTGTTCAAGTGAATGATAAATGAAGTTCCCCCCACAGCCTCAAAGCCAAGCACAACTAGTGCAATCCGGCGAGGTGATATTCAAAGTAAATCAGAATTCAGTTGAAGTTATTCCAGCAAAGAAGTTATCATATACATCAACTGTTATCTCGCTTCAAAAGTATGAGTCCGAGACCAGTGCACAACTACTCTCAAGAATTTGGTAAAAGCTGGTGAACATACTGAGGAAGGAGGTGATTTGAGTTGATGCTCTTATGTGCTTTCTGAATTTTATTGCGTGTCTATTTGATAGAACTATTAAGAGACTGGCTATACAAGGCGTAAGGTGATTATATATACTAAGTATGCCTTTGATTGATTATAGAACTTTGCATGCTCCATGGTTAGAATCTTGCTTATTTGATCTTTGATTGATATTGCTTGATATTGAGTTAAGCTTAACTGTATAGCCTTACTATAGTTCCCCTTGATGATTTACGTATGAATTTTTTGATGACGCCAAAAGGGGGAAATAAACAGGTTTGAACAGGCAAATGATTGAGGTAGAATACTCTTTTTGTTGTTGATATTAAGAATATATTATACCGACTTGGTCTAAGGGGGAACAAAGTATACTCGCTAAGTGTTTTTAGCATAGATATTGAGCTTATTTGCTATATCTGAAAGTACTTGATTAAGATTTACTGTATATCTATGGCTTAACTGAGTATGCTTTGAAATTTTATGAGCTTAGTTGTTTAAGGGTTAGTTATCATCAAAAAGGGGGAAATTGTTAGTTTGAGCTAGAGTGTGTAACTAGCTAGCTCGAACCTTCCGCTTGTTTTTATGATAACAAACTTAAGTATTTGACGTCCTTTGTGTGTGATAAGCTTTCCAAGTACAGCTCGAGGAGTTATAAGAGTATCTTTGACACAAGCGGACTAGCTGAGTCCATGAGGAGACTAGCTTAAGGTCTAGCGAGGAAAGCTAAATTCGCCAAGACAAAATAAGTATTGAAGAGAAGAAAGTGAAGACAGAAGGACTAGCTTTAAGCAAAGGAGAGTCGTTGTAAAGCTAGTGGATCGTGCTTCTAGGTGAAGAGAGAAGATACAAGCAATAGAGTGAAAAGCGAGAGTCTACGTGTGCAATCCTGCTCCAGTGCATAGAGGGTTTGGTCAAGTGAAGAGAAGGCCGGTGAAGCTACAACTTTGGGGAAATGGAAACAACAGGGAGTTCGTTAGGATTTCTACCTTTGGATAGTGGATTAATGGGGATCAGCAAGCTGGACAAATCGGAGAAGCTTTGAGGGTGTAGAGCGCATTGCCAACGTGGAGAAGATGTTAGAATCAAGTGAAGAAGCACAAAGCGCGTGATTAGACTAGCTTACTAGCTATTTTAGTTTAACATGAAGATTAGACTAGCTTACTTGTGTTTTCATCATATACATCTTAAATCACTTCAAGCAAGCCTATCAAGTCACTCGATCCTACACAAACCCACGTGACAGAGAGCCGCTTATCATCTACCTTGCAGTGTCCGATGCATCAGTAAGGGTTGTCCTTGTCTGGGAAGAAGATGGTAAGAAGTCACCAGTCTAGTATGTAAGTCGATCCTTACTCTTGGCCGAGACCAGATACTCTATAATGGAAAAGCTAGTATTAGCTCTTGTTATGCCATCCGTAAAGTTAAAACCCTATTTCAAGACGCATATAATCATAGTCATAAATAACTATCCCATGAAGGAAATCATAAGGAAAACTGAGTTGACATGATGCATGACCTAGTGGGCGATACAACCCAGCGGGTATGACATAGAATTCGAGCCAAGAATGACAATCAAGTCCTAGGTTATAGCAGACTTTGTGGTTGAATTTAGTCATGAACTAGAAACGGAAGCATCGAAAGAGTTGGTAGCCCTCGTTGTGGTGGAAGGACACGACACTTGGGAGCTTCATATCGATGGTGCATCCAACTCTAGGGGCACCGACTTAGGTGTCGTACTAAAGTCACCGCAAGGGGACATAATAGCCCATACCGTGAGATGTGACAAACAAGAAAGAGGAATACGAGGCCCTGATATTTGACCTAAAACTGGCTCAAGACTTCTCGATCTTCAACATAGAGGTAACCTGCGACTCCCTACGTATAGTCAATCAAGTACATGGAGAATATATATCCAAGGACGAAACAATGGAAGAAATACTTAACCATCTTCAAAAACATGATCCCTATGTTCTAAAGACTTTCCATACATCAAGTCCCAAGAGACCAAAACGCCCAAGCAAACCTTGGATCCGCACTACATCTAGACGACTTCCCTACCATATCGCTAGTCCACGTCCTAGTCTCCGCAGCTTCCAAAACGCCAAGCATCCCATCAATACCATCACGACCAATAACCCAGACAAATTAGAAGCCAGATGCCTCAAAGCCTAATCCCTGTTATACTCAATCATCAACTCCTCATTGTTCAGAAAATCTGCGACGAGCATACTCCTAAAATGCCTCATGACGTTTGAAGCTTAACTCTCTTCCCTACACGGTGAAGAGTGTGGCAATCACACATGTGGTGGAAGTCTAGCTTGCAAAGCCCGATGTGTAGGATACTATTGGACAACCATGAACGCTGACGCGATAGAGTTCACCAAACAATGCGAAGCCTACCAAAGGCATGCCTCCATCCCTCACCAGCCAGCTGAAATTTTACACCTTACACTCCCTCCATGTCCTTTCATGAGATGGGGAATGAACATCGTGGAAAGATTCCACCCGTAATGGGGCAACACGTGTTCTTCCTCGCCGTGACTGACTATTTCTCCAAATGGATCAAAGCAGAGGCTTACAAGGAGGTGAAAGAGAAGGACGTCATATCATTCATCAAAAGAAACATCATTTGTAGATTTGGAATCCCCTCTGAGATTGTATGCGAAAACGGATCTTAATTCATTGGGAAGAATACATGTGCATACTATGACCGGTGGAACATCAACTTGGTCAATTCTACCCCCAGGTATCCTCAGGCAAATGGATAGGTAAAGTCTAGCAGCAAGATCATCATCATCAACCTCAAGAAGCGACTCAGAGAAGCTATAGGTAAATGTGCGGATGAGCTTCCCTATGTCATATAGTCTGACAGGACTACCCCTAAAAATGCCACCGGACAGCCACCCTTGGTGCTAGTCTATGGGTGTAAAGCGGTCATCCCAGTTGAAATCCTTATTCCCATGTAAGATATGGGCTGGAAACTCTTGAGCAAAACAACGTCGACTTAAGACACACATTGGATTAGGTGGATGAAGTCAGAGAAAGAGCAAGGATACACATGGTGCAGTATCAACAACAGGTCATATGCAACTATAACTGGAACGTCCGCATCACAACATTTGAATTAGGGAACTAGGTTCTTAGGAAAACTTTCCAAAACACTAAGAACCCTAAAGACAGTAAGCTGGCTCCATAATGGGAATGATCGTACTAAATCGTCGAAGTCGTACGACAAGGCGCATACCGACTCCGCGACTCCGATGACAGGGACATCCCCCGCAATTGGAACTCCATGCATCTAAGAAAGTATCATTTCCAAAACCCTCTCTTATTCATTCTTTTGAAAAAACGCATCATTTAAGTTTTACATAAAAACTTTGCACCGACTTGAGCGTCGGTGGGACGTTAGGCTCATACCCAACAACCAGTCCTTAGCTCGAGCCATTTTCTTTGACATGTGTGTAGGGAAATGCCCCTCGACCCTAGGTCGAGTCATAATGGAGCTCCACGATGAACGAACACAATCGATCAGACACAAGGGATTGAAAAAAAGACACGTTGCTAAACTGCTAAATTTAAAACATTCATAAGGTACAAATTTCCTTTATAATTCACGTTGCACGAGATACACCTCGTTGTCTCCCTTGGCACCACAATAACACGTGTTGACATACTTACAATCGCAGGGCCTACTCCCTATTGTCGACATGCGGTGCATGATTATGAAACACAAATGGTCTTAACAACCAATGCAATACTAAACATGCACTACGTGACATAAATGTACGATAAGAAAACAAGAAAATATAGATTACAAAAGCCAGACCCGCTATGATGGACGGGTCGTAAAACCAGTGTTTTGCCTTCACACATGAAGGACTTTTCCATAGTTGATAACCAAAGAAAAAACAAGAGAAAATACGCAATTAA
>NW_027367552.1:0-57015 GCF_046119375.1 Phyllobates terribilis
ATGATGTCCTCTTTTGCTGCATTGAGGACAATGCGCGATTCAACTGTGAGGAGAGGAGTCGACTAGTCGAGGCGTTTGTTGATGCTGTTTTTGGGTTCTTTTGCTATTTTTGATGATTTACCTTATGTTTTTTAAGTCTTTGCTGAACTGTTTTGAAGTTTTTCGATCGAGTCTGTACCAGGATATTTCCAAAACCTTTGCATTATTATTGTTTAGAAAAGAAAAAAAAATCAGAAAAACCCAGAAGAGTAAAAAGTGATTGGATCGAAAAGGGGGGCTCCCACAAAAATTAAAAAAATTAAAAAAATTAAAACCAGGCAAGTAAGAATGGTTTAAAAATGAAAAGGTGGGGGCCTGAAAAAAAATGAGAAGAAAGAAATAGTTCCTACCACATAGAATATTAATGAAAACCCGAAAGGGCGCCGGGATTACAATTGTTTGTGATTATTTATTCGATTGCATCTTTTATTGGCTTCGGAGACATAAGAAGGGAGTCGAAGGATTGTCTCGGGTTTTTAGGATTCACCAAGAAGGGATAAGAAGTTAGTTTTAGCCCTTTATTCCTTTGTTATTGAGCTTATTGTTATCCACACTTCGCATTCTCACCTTTTCATTAGTTCATCAGACTTGTTACACACTTATGTCGGTTGTATTAGATTCTAGGATTTGATCTCTATTTCTTGGAGTTGGATGCATATTGTTGTGGTTGTGCTATGCAGATTTCTGGATTAGGATTGGTGGTTGTGAGGTATGGATTATTTATATTATTTAGTGGTTTAGGACATTAATTGAAGAGGAGGTATTAGAAGTGTATAAGTGAGTGGGAGACTCGATTTTTATCTTTATTATCATGATTTATGTACCCTTACCCTTAGAGGAGACTAGGATGTCCACTTGTGCCTTATTGCACATCACTTGGTTCTATTTTATATTGTATGGAGTGGTGACATAAGAAGTGGAGACATAAGGAGGTATTTGGGTAGGTCATCTCGGAGAGATAAGAAGATAGATCGGAGTTAGGTTAGTGCTCGGTTTACACTTGGAGTTTGATGTATAGTCGCTAGCAGGCTGTCTCTACACTTACTATAGACCTTTGTGCTTTTAGGAGGAGTGAGCTTTATTTTGCTTACTCGAGGACGAGCAAGGTTTAAGTGTGGGAAGTTTGATAGGAGCTTATTATATGGTGTTAACTAGTGACTATTAGCTTAGGAATAGTGGTGTTTAGGCGCTTAACGAGTGGTATTCCTAGAATCTAGGTTGGAGTTTACTTATGGATTAGCGGGATGCTCGTAAGTAGTATTTTGTGGTTTTATCATGGAGATCCCGGTTGTACTCACTTTTAGTGCATTCGGGATGGATCTAGAGGAAGTATACCACGCCTACACCCAAGGAGAAGCCGAGCTGCCTAGACGCTTGTAGAAGACCGAAGACCATCTCAAGAGAAGTTGTCACGACCAAGATGGAGTATCAAGACCGAGATTCAGCCTCAGTTGAAGCTGTCACTACCGAGACAACATTATCACGATCGTGACTTAGCCTCAGTTGACATGTCACGATCGCGACTCCCTATCACGATCGTTACGGGCCGCGGACCTGAGAACTGGAGCATTGTCACGATCGCGACACCCCTGTCACGATCGTGACGCGGACAAGGATGGGACTTAAATGAAGATTTGATCCGATATTTTATATTATATTTCCACATCTTTTTAGTTATTTTTTTTATTTTATTTCCCTTTTATTAGATACTATATAAGCCTAGTATCAATCATTCATTCATTATTCTTTTGCCACATTCATTTAGAGAGAACTCAAAAGCAGCCTCCAAGAAAGCTTCCACTTTTATCATCCTCCCTGGTTTGTTTTCCCATCATTCATCCATATTCTTCAATGCTTTCGATGGCTATGTCTGGCTAAACTCTCTATAGTTCACTCTTAAGGCGGAAGCCATTTTTTTAGGTTTTGTTGTGAGAATTCTTTTCTTTTTATTCTAAAGTTAATTTCAGGATTGTTTTATGGTCTCTTGTTCTTTATTGACTATTGATTGATCTTGATTTTATCTAGGTTGCAAACTAGGTTGATTAATTATCCATCATATTGCTTGATAATTCGATTGGAAAAGTCTTGTCTTTAGGTAGGGAGCAGAATTCGCATAGACTATTTGCGAGTGCTTATTTTGTAGAGATTATAAACCTATGTCGAGTATCGGTGATTTGCCAATGGTATTGCATAGGCCTAATTATATTTGATCTTTATGTTGTTGTACTTTTGAACCTTGGGATTTCCTTGGTTATTGCTTACAATAAGGGTTTCTAGGACTCTTTGGACTAGTTGCTTTTTACGAACAAAGAGTAGGACAACCAAATTAACCAATTCAGAATATAAATTAATAGAATTCGATGATCAACATTTCGATTGAGCAATGCTCTGATGCTAGATAGAGTGATCTCCATAATAATAATCGTTACAACCCAACATTCATTACTTTTACTTTTAATTTTGCTTAGTTACTATAATCACAATAAAAAACCCATTGTTACTATTCAGTAGCACCATAAGAAATAAATTAACGTTTTGGCTCTCTTGGGATTCGACCCTTGCTTACCGCTTTACTAGTGGAATTGTTAAGTTGGGTATCTTTGATAGGCACAACGACCATTTGGCCTCATCAGGTGTGCATTGGTAGAATGGAGGAGGCGCTCTTGACAACTTTCCTAAATAAGAAACCCTAATGTAGATATGATAGTAAAGTATCATAACTAACTTGTTCCTTCTCTTTTCTTTTGAACTAACCTGATTTCTTTTCTTTTTCTTTTTTTACTTTGATTTTTTTAAATAAAAAAATACAATAAATAAGAAAATCACAAAAGAAAATCCAATTGTAGGACATTTCTTCACACGTTTTCAACCATACTGTAGACTCAACTTCCACGTCCAAATTTTACTGAATTTCTTCCTAAATCATTCACCAACTTCCTTCAATTGCTCTTCTTAGAGGTTTGGACGTTTTTGGCTAGAGTTTGAAGGTGATGATGAAGCTTGCAACAATAATGGTGCTAAGGTAGGTTTTTGGCCGAGTTTGTGGTTGAGTTTGTGGATGAGATGAGTCGGCTATGGAGGCAAGGAAGGGACGGTTTAGACAAGCCTAAACATTCTCCTTTCAGTATCCCTTGAGCCAATTGAAGCCACAGCTTGTAATCAACCTACAATCACACAAATTTCAGATTTTTGTGAGCAATGACCAATGCTTGTAAGTGACGGCTGTAATGGTGAGATGATGGTGTCAAATGACTCTGATACCAAATTCATACGGGAACGATCCAGTATGAGCCTGATCTAGCACCAACGACCTTCTATGATGATGAAATTTGATGATGAACAACCAATATGCAGAACTTTTGTGTTTAATGTGTTTATGACTCTCAAACTGACTCAATCACTCAATGAAACAACAAGAACTAGATAAGGGAAAAGATAGGAGGTGAACAAATTATGCACCATGGTCCAACCCCTTAATCCATTCGACCAAGAACCGAGACCACCTGAACCCAACCCTTTTTCCCATAAATGATGGATAGACTTATGAAGAACCCGGAAATCGATGACTCGACCCGTTGAACCTGATTGAACTAGAACCAAGACCACCACCCGAGTTGCAAGACCCGCTCATCCTAACATCTAGAGCCATATAACATCGTAACCTACAATTCATCTCTCCAACTCTCCATTGGAGAGGATGAAAGGGGAGACGTTGTATCAATTTGGTATCAGAGTTAGTGCCACCAACAACCACCACCTAAGGCCGCCGGAAGACTTCCCTTACACCATCATTGGCGTCGGACATCAACAAGAGATTGGCACAACCTTTCTCTCCTTTGGCACTCGCAATGCCTAACAAGGGCACATCATATGCCGTTGAGTTCATCAAAGGGTCGGCGAGGTGATAGTTTAACCCTCCTCCGCTTAAACACTCCACTTTTTTTGATGATGATAAACACAACATTTAATGTTTCTTTTGTTTTATGAGCTTTATATGTATAGCCTTAATAGATGAAGAATAGCTTTGACACAAGCGACCAGGCTAGAGACGAGCATTGTGCCTTGCGAAGAAAACGAGTCTTGCTAAGGCATGTGTGACCAAAACAGAAGAAAAGAATCAATTCAGAAGTGATGTCTGTTGAAGGCGAAGGACTAGCGCAGAAACTAAGAGAGTCGTTATGAGCTAGTGAATCCTTTTCTTAAACAACAGAGTGAATTCAAGTGAAGAGTCTGTAGAGTATTCGGGCTAGGCGAAGGGAATGACGTGAAGCTCAGGATAGGACGAATCTGTTTCTACCTATGGAGAGTGAGGAGGGGGGATCGCCAAGCTGGACGAATAGGAAGTGTAAGGAATAGTGTGGAGCAGATTGTCAGCATGGACAAAGGTTTTTACAAGGGTTTGTGCTCAAGAAAAGAAGAAATGAGTGTGGAATTCTGGTGAAGCTACTTGGTGGAGCGGTCATACGTATTGCAACGTGGCGATCTTCTTTGTTGAAAATGTTGTATAGGTTTTCCTTACTTGGGGAATAAGTTTGGAATTCTATAAATAGGTGTTATAGGTGAATAGTTAGAACATGTACTTGAGAACCTCATTGGAGAGAAACAGTCTAGTTCGCTTAGGAGCAGCAACCCAAGGAAAAACACAAAAGGATCATAAAACTTGGAAGTTCGGATAGTTCAGTGTTTAGGAGAAACAAAACAGGACTAGAAAGCTAGTATGTGAGTACGATTGAGGGTTTAGGGTGAGAATCTAGTGATCTCAGAGGGAGCGAGTGTGTCAACTCACCTTGAGAGCAGCAATAGGAGGAAACCTTGTGTAAAGCTAAAGAGAGATTTAATTGAGTGGAGAGTTGTAAGTGATTGTAATTCTCTGTTTGATATAATCAATATATTGGTGAGTTTCATATCGTTCTTGAGTTAAGCCAAGGGTTCTCACCTTACCAAATATCTGTGCATATTGATCTGAACTTTCTATCTAACAATTGAAAGTTCGTATTATGTTAAATCCCTTTAATTTCGCATTTATAACATACTCGCTTTGTAGCGTACTATGTTTACAAAAGCGGATTAGACTCTCTTCAAAGTTCTTTCTACTTCCGCATCTATAAAAAACTTAAGCGCTAATCGATTTAAGCTATTGTATCCTATTCAGCGAATGATTCATTTATATATCTTCTCGCTAAATTCGATCCTTGTACACAAGCTTTGTAGCCACTTGTATTTCGAGTATAAGAGTAAGTGTGACATTATTTTCATTATCTTTTATCACACTTTAAGCTACTCTAATACCCATTATCGCATAATCCATAATTGGTATTAGAGCATAGGTTGCTCAATTTGCATTGCTTTGATTCCAACACTCTAGTCTGAATCATGGGAAACGAAAAACAATCTTTTAACCTAGGGATCTCGTTGGCTAAGCCTCATATCATAGATGACGGTGAAATAGAATGGTGGCTCACGATGGTAAGAACCATATCCAACAAACTCACTATCAATTTTGCAAAATCATTGAAAAAGGTGAAGACAAAATGGCTGAAGAAACTGACACTCACAAATGGGGACCAACTGAGTATGCTACACTCGAGAAGAATGCCAAGGCAAAGCAACTCATCCGCAATGCTCTCTCTATCAAAGACATCGACAAAATCATGCCTCTCCAAACGGCAAGCTCATATGCAATGCTATCCTAGATATGCACAGCGGTAGTGAGGATATGAAGAACAACTGTCGATTCAAGCTCCAAATGGACTTCCATTCGTTTAAAATGGGAGAAAGCGAGTCTGTCTCAGATTATCACTCTAGATTTCAGGCTCTATGTGATAAGATGTCCTCTGCAGGACTCAAGATAGAACCTTGGCAACTCTCTCTCACTTTTATCCATGGTGTTAAGTCCAAATTTGACACAACTAAATAAATAATGCTAATGACAAAAGAAAAAAAAGGTTTGCATGTATCTATTCTTGCTGGTAAATTAAGAGTGCAGGAAACTGAGGATCAGAAAGAGTCGCTAGCATTGAAGGAAACCCAAGGATTTGCTCTTAAGCTCACTCGTGTACTCTAGAAGGTCAAGGATAAGGATGAATAATGAAGAAGACCATGAAGTAGCAATGATGACTAAGCTTGTAAAGAGGTTCTTCAAGAAGAAGTTTGGCATTACTACCAAGGACAGGGATCCAAAGTAATACAAGCCATTCAACCTCAAGAGCATCACATGCTACAAGTGCTCAAATAGAGGACATCTTTCCAGTGATTGTCCAAGTGAAAAGGTAGATCCTAAAGAGGAACAAGGTGGATCAGAAACACCTACTAGGAAAGTTTTTGTCACCTTATGCGGTGATTATGATGATGAATTCGACGTTGGTGAAGATCCTGGGAATTGCTTCACAGTCGCTCAATCTGTTCCAGAACCTACTCTAGAACCTGAAATTGAGATAAGTATTCTTGAACCAGAACCTATACCGGATATCTCCTCTACACCCCCTATATCTTTATCTACAAGTGTACTCGATCAAGCGAGTCAATCTAAATACAAGCTTGATTTGAGCGATTTTTATATCTCTAAGTTTGTTATGACTAAAACCGATATAAGCACCTTCACGAGAGTCTTGAGAAAGACAAGCTTCCTTTGAGTGAGTCATCTATGACTCTTCCTGTACGTATGAAGCCCCTTAAAAGCCAAATACAAACAAGAAAGATAACAATGAGTGTTACCTCATAAAAGTACACCTTGTCCTGTTCCATGTCTATGTGATGATGACTATTCTGAGCGAATTCCTAGAACTGTGAAGATGAAAGTTCTACCTTCCAGTTCTGGAATCGCAAGCTCTAATGTTCCTACGAAGTCAACACCTTGTTGGGAACACTTTGCTTGATTTGATCTTGCAGGAAATGATGAAGAGTAGAAGGCACTATGAGATATCTAAAAGAAACTCTCAATCTTGACAAGCAGAAGGAGTCTTCTATCTATTTCAATGCTAAATTGAAGAAATCAAGTGTGTTCAAAACTAATAAACATCTCTTTCACTTTTATCATACATGAGGTGTATATCATGTGGTATAAGTATTAGCTTCTTTCAAAGCAAGTCTCATTCAATGTTAACGCTACATCTATTCTATCAATGTGATACTGAGATAGTTCAAGCGATTCTTTGGAGATTCAAGCGATTATTTTACTCAACTCGCTGAACTATAACTAATAATTCTAGAAGAGCAAAAGCTGCAATCCATCTATCTAAAGGCGCTTTACTTGGATATCTTTATGAGCATTTAGCCTCTTCGGTTTTCTTTCATATCATATTAGAAGAACAAGAGTTACACTGTAAGTTCCCTATACTTTGACTATGAATTATGCTTTTCAATTATACTTCGGGAATTTTAGTTGGATTGTGTTGCTTGATTGCTTTATTTTCATACTTATCTTCACACAAGTAAGTCTAGCTAATGTATTATATTGTATGAAAGCTATTGATTATAGTATTAGCAAACTACATGCTCCTCTTATGCGCCATAAATAGAGAATCGTGATCGACTTCTTGCCTTATTACATGCCTAAGAAATGACCCATTCCTACGGTGTCCTTAGTCTAACATTAATTTAATGCTTCCTTACCCCCCTGATTAACTCCACAAAAGGAAGTAATCAGTTTTTGTAAAAGGATGTATCCCTCTTATGCACATACGCTATATCTACATTAAAATACTGAGTGTGAGCGTGTTATGTCCCTTATTATGAAATGTACATTTCTTGTTAATCTTTTACATGCTTAAATGATACATTGGCTACATATACACACTTGCTTTACACTCCTAAGCATGATCATGTGCTTGTGTAAAAGTCGCTCCAAGGCAGTCTGAGTCACTTTTGGTTTTACTAAATGAAGAAGGATTTCTTAATGAGGAAGGCAATCTGTTCTGGCTCTAAAAATTGAAATCCAGACATGTAGCCATGTGATCTAGCATAAATAGATTCGGAAAGGTTAGGTGGCTCAACGATCCAGTCTAATTGGATTCTGAAAAGCCACACTTAGACTTCACAACTCAACATAGTAGCTGCCATCAACTCTTCTATGGTTGCTCCAGCGAGTCTATTGTAGAGACACTTGTCACTCAGAAATATGCTTCAGAAAAAGTAAGTTTGCATGTAGTTGTTGCAAGCCTCAGTGATTCCAGCCGTGAGAATAGAGTTGTTGTAATCTAGCTATTGAAGATTAGCCGTTGCGAGATCTCAGTGATTGATTTGGTGAACAAATCTTACAGAGGAATGAAAGAGAGTCTATATAAACACTGGTATTCTCTCAAAATCACGTTTACTGTGTTTATTATATTCTCTCTCTCTGCTACCACCAAAGTATCTCCTACTATACCTACTTTAACAATTCTATCTCCTCAAAAGGCCAAAGCAATCATTTACAAACCATGAACTCATCAAACATTAACAATGGCCAAAAAATCACCTCTTGCTAGCCTCACCAAAGAATAGCTCCTTGAAGAACTCGAACGAGTTAGGAGAGGAGATATTGAAGAGATAGTGCAGCGTCGACACTTATGTTCCTATGTATCTAAAGAATCTCCATTGACTCCAAAGCAAGCAACGACTGCTTCTCCTTCACATCCTCTATCACCTTTTCCAGAGAAGGAAGCTGCTCAGATTATTGAGAATTCAGTGCTCGGTTAAAGTCACACCGCTGCTACATGCAAGGAAATCATTCTCATTACAAATCCAGTATCTTCAGGGTCCAAGGTGTTGACAGATCTTGAGAACGTCGAATCAGATATCTTCACGACTCCAGCAAAGTCAGGTGATTAGTTACTTGTCACTTCTTCTTCCAAGCCTTCTCTTTCTCTAGCTTCTTCGTTCCAAGATGAGGACGGTGAAGCTTTCGCTCCAGAGCAACACAAAGTTCTAAAAGATGCGAAAATCGCGTCTAAAGTTGCTGAAAAGTGAAAGATAGAGGTGATTGAAGAAGAAGTATTTATTTTAGAAAAAGAGTATGCTGAATCGAATCCCCCAAAGAAGGGAAAGAAAGAGGTACAACGAAAAGAGAAGAAGAAAGCTAAGAATGAATCCAAGGTAGATCAACCAGATTTCCCTCCAATCACTCTGGGCATCACCGAGAGAGACATCCTGACTCCCATGATTATGCCACCGGAGATTTTAAAGATGATAGAGGATGCTTCTGGTTCAGATAGGTTCTGTTATCTGATGAAGATGCAAAACTGGGACATGCTCGAGACTAAAGTGAGCAAAGCAGATCTCGACCTGGTAAGGCGGTTCTACTCTTGCTTTATTAATTCTTTTTCAACTTCTAGCGAGCCTTCCACTATCACTTTCATGTGGCTCAACAACACTAAGGAGAATTTCAAGGACAAACACTTGGCTAAGGTAATCGGTCAAGATCCAGGACCAGATGGGTCATTTGTTGGTTTTTGACGCTTGTAAAAGAAGAACTATCCAAGTGGCTCAACAACAATCAAGGAGGGTGTGTTTGAGAAACACGTGCCAGCGACTCTAAAGACCGAGCATCTCTCAGCTTCCAAGCGACTCCTTCATTACTTCATATTGAAGAACATTACTCCTCGCAACACCAACCTGGATCTGGTGACCATATCAGACTGATGCATCATGGCTCAGTGTCTTCAAGGCGAGCTCATCAATACTGCCCATATCATGTTCTCTCACATGGTTTTATCCAGAGCGCATCATGGCAGTCCCCTCCCTTTCCCGCACATCATTGCAAGGATGTTGAAGAACGAAGGTCTCTATAAGTCAGTATCTAAGACTAGCTTCAATGACATCATCACTATGGAAAAGATGACTGAGCTAGTGGCCAGGACAACCAAGTCTCTCCCGCCTGCAGTCAGCTCTTCCAGAACCCAATCTCGGGAGCCAGCTACAGCCGCTGCCAGTGAGTCTTCCTCCAATATTGGATCTGCTCTCCAAAATCTGACCTCCACAGTTGAGAAGCGACATGTAGAGATTCAGACACAACTCTAGCTCATGACTGAACGCCAAGAGGAGCAAAGCAACATCATCCAGACACTGGTCTCTCTTACTAGATAGCGCGATGCTTAGAGTATTTATTGCTTGTGACTATTTGGCTTCTCTCTGTGTTTTATTTTGCTTGTTTAAGTGTTAAATAGTAATCGTAGGACCCCCCCCCCCCCAATCTCTCAAAAAGGTGTAAGGATGTTTTTTAAAATGATAATAGTATGCTGCTTTTGCTTCTATAAACTTGTGCTACTCCACTTGGTTACACCTTTTTATATTGCACTAAATGTCTTAATTTGTCTGATTTGATTACTTCACCTTATGGATGCAAGTGCTTGCTCTCCCTAAAGCAGTCATTAAACTTGTTGAATGGATGTGTCAGAGTTTTATGTGGGCAGGGTCAGTTGCTAGCAAGAAATCCCCTATTGCGTGGAAGAGTGTTACTAAAAGATGGAAGGATGGGTGACTTAATTTCAAGGAACTGCTTTCTTGGAATAACAATATGTTGATGAAACTTGTGTTCGATATACATTCTAGTAAGGATAATCTCTAGATTGTTTGGGCTAAGCGTAATTTGATGAGCCATGGTAGTGTTTGGTTCTCTGTCCCGAAAGCGGGTAGTTCTTGGCTTTGGAGGAGTCTCCTGAGAGTGAAAGACAGGTTCGTGAACCTTAATCCTATGCCTACTTTCACTGACTTGTCCGAGCCACGACGACCTCAGAAAATGGACAATGCATGTTTCTATGATATTTTTCATCCTCCCTGTGATATTGTAGATTGGTGTGATGTGTTATGGGACGGGACTGTGCCTAGTAAGTGGGGTATCACTTATTGGTTAGCTAGTCCGGATAGGCTTCCTATTGCTGGTAGACTTTTCTCTTGCGGCATTGTTCCTTCCTCTAGTTGTTGCTTGTGTTTGTCTGATGAAGAGTCTCCTGATCATGTGTGGTTCCATTGCCCAGTTATTGCTGCAATTCTGGATAAGGTTCTGATATGGAAGAAGGTTCAGACCTGACTGGACAATTTTTTGGACTAGTGGCGGTGGATTGGTACCTGTCCTAGGAAGCGCAATAATATCTACCAAAACCTAATATTTCCTTTTCTTGTGTCATTTATCATACTTGGATCCTTAGGAATGAGGTGATTTTCAAATGAAAGGTTGTAGAACTTGATGTAGAATCTAGGAGGATTATTGACATTTTTAAATTTAAATGTCTTGTTTGTCTTAACATTATGGGTAGGAGGGAGTGTTCTATGACTAGACGACTCTTGTAAGTATGATTGTTGCCACTTGTGATTAATGTAATTATTTATCATTGGCAAATAAAAAGTTAGCTTGTTTCCCTTTTCCACTATTAGTTCCATTTGCATGAATTATCTTGAGAATTTGATGATCTCAAAAGGGGGAAATAAACAGGTAAATCTATTCGACTAATTGGGGAGAAATTATACCAGCTTGGTCTAAGGGAGAATAATAGTATACTTGCTAAGTGCCTTTAGCAGGAATTTAAGCAGATTTGGTAAATTTGTCAAGTATCAGTTTAAGCTTAATTTCATTCCATAAGCTTAACTGAGTACATTTTGAAATATGTGTTTACATTGTTTAAGTGTTTGTCATCATCACAAAGGGGGGAAATTGTTAATTTAAGCCTCTCAGCTTAAACACTACTCTTGTTTTGATGATGATAAACACAACATTTAATATGTCTTGTGTGTGATGAGCTTTACAGGTATAGCTTTAATAGGTAAAGAATATCTTTGACACAAGCGACCAAGTTATAGACTAGCTTTGTGCCTTGCAAATACAGCGAGTCTCACTATGGCAGTTGTGACCAAAACAAAACAAAAGAATCAACTCAGAAATGATGTTTGTTAAAGGCGAAGGACTAGCGCAGAAACAAAGAGAGTCATTGCAAGCTATTGAATCCTTTGCTTCAACATCTGAGTGAATTCAAGTGAAGTGAAGTATGTCCCAGGTGGAAATCATGCACCATCATGCAGAATATTCGAGCCAGGCGAAGGGAAATATGTAAAGCTCAGGATTAGACGAATGTGTTTCTACCTATGGAGAGTGAGGAGTGTCGATCACCAATCTGTATGAATAGGAAGCGTGAGGAATTATGTGGGGCGGATTACCAGCATGGATAGAGTTTGTTACAAGGGTTGTTGATAAAGAAAAGATGAAATGAATGTGGAATTGTGGTGAAGCTACTTGGTGGAGTAGTCACACGGATTGCAACGTGGCGAACTTCTTTGTTGCAATATTATATAGGTTTTCCTTACATGGGGAATAAGTTTGGAATTCTATAAATCGGTGTGATAGGTGAATTGTTAGAACACAAACTTGATAACCTCATTAGAGAGAAACAATCTAGCTCGATTAGGACAAACAACCCAGGGAAAACAGAAAAGGATCTGAAAACTTGGAACTTAGTGTAGTTGAATGTTTAGGAGAAACACAATGGGACTAGAAAGCTAGGAAGTGAGTAGAATTGAGTGATTAGGGTGAGAAGCTAGTGATCTCAGAGGGAGCGAGTGTGTTAATACACCTTGAGAGCAGCAATAAGAGGAAACCTTGTATAACGCTGAAGAGCGATTGTATTGAGTGGAGAGTTGTAAATGATTGTAATTCTCTGTTTGATATAATTAATATATTGGTGAGTTTCATTCCGGGCTTGAGTTAAGCCAAGGGTTCTCACCTTACCAAATATCCGTGCATATTGATCTAAACTTTCTATCTAACAATTCAAAGTTCGTATTGTGGAAAATCCCTTTTATTCCGCATTTATAACTTACTCACTTTGTAGCGTACTGTGTTTACAAAAGGGGATTAGACTCGCTTCAAAGTTTTTCAACTTCCTCATCTATAAAACACTTAAGTTAGTCTATCAAGCTACACTTTATTAGAGCTAGTCGATTTAAGCTACATCTATTGGCCAAATTCAATCCTTGTACACTAGCTTTGTAGCTACGTGTACTTCGGGTATAAGAGTAAGTGTGAAATTATTTTCATTATCTTTTATTACACTTTATCTAGTTTAATATGCATTATCACATAATCCACACGAGGTTTATCATTGGTTGTGTAGACCTTCATCGCCTTCATGAAGCCAAAGGTGTCGCGCATTGCAAACCCTAGGCGTCACTCACCCTAATCGCCGTGCCCTTCCAAGCTCCAAACGATGAGATATTGACAAGCCCTAGGCTGGGACGTCACTTGTTCAAGCCCTAGGAATCTCCCATATGCGCTTGGTCAAACCCTTGGCACCGCTAGGTTCATCAATTGGTGGTTCATTTGCATGGATGTGAAACTGACGGTTCACCATACTTGGAGGTCCGGTTCACAACTCAAGGAGACGGTTTTGGGTCTTCCATAACTACCCTCATCCACCATCTCCATCATTTGGAAGAACCGTCCCATGATCAACAAGAGGTTGAAGCTAAGGAGTGCAGAACGAGGATAGAACGTGCAATATTGGTCTTGTTTTTAATTATTTTAAATTATTAGATCTTTGTATCTTTTAAAGAAAAATCAAGAAAATAAAAAAGGGAAATGATAGGAAATCAAAACCAAAATAATAATAGACAAACCCAAATCCAATTGATGAATAGAACCCACCTAAATGATTACTCAGCCCCGATTATACAACCTTACACGCCGGTTTGGTGGCCTTTGCACAAGGAGGGTGACCTATAGTTGTTGTGACCACCAATCCTACTTAGAATTGACATCCACAAAGCAATCTAGATCCAAAATCCCACACACAATAGGGAGGACGTCTTGAGAGAAACTCACTGGTTCATCATTCATCAAAACGTAATAAAAAGCATCCAAAGCAAATGCTTTATTAGTCCAAGGTGAACCACACATGAATCAGCCTTTTTAACGTCTAAAAATGAACCAAACCATCATTAATCAAAGCACAAGGGCCGGCCCTAAAGGAAATGTAACCAGACCCAAACACACCTAAATAACTAAGTTACAGTTCTTGTGCAAAGCACATAAAACTAACATAAAACAAACATAGAATTCAAAGAGCAATTACAACTTCAATCAATCTCAACATGATGAGGTTATTCATGGCTCTCCAATGAATCATGATGGTGAATGCAAGGGCTAAATAGGTACGAAGATGATCACGCATCAGCTGCATTTTCTAGAAACCGCTGTAATTGGCACTTCTTTAACCAAACCGCTTCAAGAAATGTTACATTAGGTCAAAATCGTCGCATTAGACCGTCGAATTTTCTCGACATTGTAGTAGTTGGATAAAAGTCAAAGATGTGAAATCATATTACGTGGAAACTCTAGAAAACATGTATTAAAATCTTAATACTTATCTTAAGACTATCCATAAACAGAGCACATGAATATCATTCAATGTTCAATTGCTCAAATCAACTGCCAACTTAAAAGACGATGTTTTCCTGGGATAGGGTTCTCGTCTTCTATTCTTGATGGAAGATGTTCTTTAGAAGTAAATCTTCTTGATCTTGAGATGTTCATAGCCGTTAGTTTCAAATATCATCTTAACTAATTTCAGCTTTTGAAGATGTTGTTCTATTAACCTGGGTTTAACATAATAGTGTTTTCTAGTTCTTGACTCAAGGCATTCTGTCTTGTTCTCTTGATCTAAGACTTGGCCTTTTAGTGAGACTTTTGTTCTATTGTTTATGCCCGCATAATATACTTTATATAACATGAGATAACAAGTGGTTTGTCATCATCAATACTAAGGAAAAGTGTATTGCTGACAAAGAGAACAAATTTCTCTAGATTAATAATACTAACAATTTTCCTCTTTTTAATGATGACAAACATAAGAACCTGACATGTACAAAACAGACAATAGATGAGAAGGAAGCATTAAGGAGAATGTAGAATAATCATTAGTGAATTGCATATTCCCCTTCACACAAGCATAGTTCCTTTCAGAGTTAAACTTTGAAAGCTCAAGGAATATCCCCCTTAATAGAACAACGTTCTTACCTTAGTCCATTCAAATATCTAGAGTTCACTTTTCCATTTTGACACCTACGAAAAGTCCATAGAGATACGCATCACAAGTCAAGTAGCTAGAGAGCAAAGATTAACCAGAACACTAGAGAAATGGCAGGTAATAAGACTCGAAAGCGCATAATAAGTCAATTGCAGAAAAAGTTCATAAATTAAACAGTGAATAGCATGGGATATAGTCAAAACAAGAAGAAGAATATATTAGCTAGGAGATAATAGTGGAAAATCCTAAGCAATTGTAGTTTTGTAGATTTCAAACGAACATGGTTCTAATAAAGCCTACTCTTCGTTAGTCTCGTTCCCTCTTTCATAGCTTGTTCCTTAACATATTCCACCTTATCAAAGAGCTTCACAGTTTCTTCATCCTTTATCTTCTCGACATGCTCCTTTTCTTGGACCTTAGAGTCCTTAGGAACACTAGAGGCACACCACTTCTCCATGCACCCTTTTCGCTTCATCTGTTGGAGGGAATTCATTGCTAGGACCCCCTTATTTAGAGCGTGTGGATGCTCTTCACTAAGTATCAACATTTCCTCAAAGGCCTCGAGGAAGTTTCAATGACAGTGATAGAGGATTTGGACCATATCATCTATATTACATGTTGCCTTAGCCTAATACGTGCCGACCATGGAGATGATATTCCCTACATGATTAGAACTCTCATAGATGACCTCTTCCAGGTCCTTGAAACAGTTCTTAAGCAGTTCTGGAGTGATACATGCATAGCTAGGAGTAGGACGAATAGTAGAGGGAACAGGTGAAGCTTCTATCCTTGGAGTCTCAACAGGAGGAGGTTTTGATCTGTAGGTCTTGCTTGAGATGTTGGAGATAGTGATTAAGGAAGAGAATGTTGTTTCTTTCATAGAATCCAGATAATAGCCAAGAAAGTTAGGACATTCTTCACCAAGTGAGAGTATCGGTGTCCGTGAGTGTTGTGGTGGTAGCAGTGTTGCATATGCACGAGCATAATCAGGGGCAAGTCAATTTAGACACGAGATATTATCTTTTCCATGAGGATGGAATCATTAAGAATAAATGACCCTCTGTTCTCTTGCATGGGAACAACGTTCCTTATATGAAAATTATGGATCCGTTTTCTTTTCAAAGAGAGATCCCTTGCGAGAACATCACCTTGAACAAGACCACCGAAGAAGATCTTTATCGTCTCAGTGCAAGTCTTGAACTCTTTCACCTTTTGGCCACTGTTTCTTCTTTACCTAAACACTAAATCCCTTCCCCGTATGGACATCTAGAGAATGCACAATCCACTTCCCATTGAGAAGGATCATGTTCTTTTCCCAGCTTACGACAATGCCAAAGGTTGGAGAAGGATATCCTGGTGTAGAAGAGTCACACGGAGTCGTTGTTCATAGCAAAGGGCTCTATGAGGAGTTTATACTAACCTTGAGGTTGATGAAGAGAGTAGAGAACAATGATGCCTTTTCCATAGGAGGCATGTTCTGAAGGGGTGGGTTGTTGTCGCTAGAACTCTTTGCCAATGATGAGCAGAGAAAGGATGACTCGCTTAGTAAACTGATCATCCACTAGTGAGTGAATGAGAGCAAGGTCAAGAGCTTTTCCTTTCCCTTGGAGGTGTCGACATTGGCATTTTTTCTTGTGTTGTTGTTCTTCTTCCCCAATCTCTTTAATTCTCAAGGAAATGGATTGGGCACCTCGATTTTTGAGGCGTCCTTCCACCAAATGAGAGTCCCTTATCCTAGGAAAAATACTGAGAGTTGAGGGGAGTTTTACAACCTTGATAATCTCCTTTTTCGTCTATAAATTTTTGTTATGAGGATCCAATCATTATGGTGTCAGTCATGGGCTGTGAAGGAGTGGTGGTAAATTCAAGAGATTGTGAGACCGATGAGAAGACTTTTGGTCAGTGGAGCACCTCTAGAGTTCGTCTTTATAGACGGAAAAGGATTTGTTGGAGTGCATTTAAAGAACTAAAGAGAACGAGGTTTTGAGCAGTTATAAGAAAGGGAAGATTCGAGATTAGGAAAGTAATAAGGGGGGGGGGATATCTTGAGTGACCGCCTTCCTTATATAGCTCCTTCAAGATGAACCAAAAATAGCGATTGAAGATTCAGTTACCAAGAATAGAGCGGTTGGAGCAATCATTCCTAACTAGGTAGACTAGGGTGGCAAATCAGTCAAAACTCTCCAAAAATAACTGTTGTCACACAAGGAAATCTCAAGCAACCCACAAGCCAATCAAATAAGTTGTAATCTATCACAAAACGCCTACATATTGTTGGTTTGAGCTAGAGTGTGTAACTAGCTAACTCAATCATTTCGCTTGTTTTGATAATGATAAACGTAAGTATTTGATGTCCATTGTGTGTGATAAGCTTTCCATGAATAACTTGAGGAGTTTGGAGAATAGATTTGACAAAAGAGGACTAGCTGAGTTCATGTGGAGACTAGCTTTAGACCTAACCAGGAAAGAGAGTCTCGCCAAGGTAGTTTGATGAAATCAAGACCTAGGTGATGAGTTGTGAAGACGGAAGGACTAGCTACAACAAAGGAGAGCCGTTGCGAGCTAGTGGATTGCGCTTCAAAATTAGAGGAAGTGTACAAGTAATCAAGTGCCAAGAAGTGAGTCCTACCAAGGAATCCTGAACCAGCACGTAGCGAATTCGGGCATAGAGAAGGGAAAGCCGAGAAGCTAAGGATAGGGGATACATGAATTTCTACCTATGGATAGTGATGAACATGGATCGCCAAGTTGGACGAATGAAGGAAGAGCTGAGGGTGTAGAGAGGATTGCCAACGTGGATATAACGGTTACTCAAGAGAAGAAGCACAAAACACGTGGAATAATTGATGCTCTCCATGGAAGGATCGGTCACACGGATTGCCAACGTGGACTTCTTCATTGCCATAGATTATATGATTTGCTTTACTTGGAGAATAAGTTTATAAATGCTATAAATATGTGAAATAGGTGATGTTAGGCACACGAGCTAAGAAGGGAAAGGAGAGATAAAGGCTTTACAGAGAAATCTAGAGGGCTGAGTGCTTAGGGAAAACCTCACTTCCTGAGAGGAGAAAGAAAGCGCAAATTGGAAAGAGTGTTATCTAGAGGAAAATTACTCTTTGCCAAGGTCGCGTGAAGTTAGAGTGTGGTCTAAATCACATTGAGAGTTGAGAGGATTGCTTGTACTATGTTGAACGCCAGATAGTGTTGAGAGAGAGTGTTGCAATGTGTTGTAATTACTCTGGATTAATATAATCTATTAGTGGTGAGTTTTATCCTGAGCTTAGTAGAAGCTTAGGGTTCTCACCTTGGGAAAATCCTTGCATTTGAGCCGATGTTACCATCTAACAATCTTAAGTTCAAATTATTGTAGCTAATCTCCCCTTACGCAACTCCAACACACTAGTTGACTAGCTTGTTGTCATTAACTTGGAGAATAGACTAGCTTAAACGTGTTTTTGACTTCCTTATCTTTAAAACACTTACTCGAGTTGATCGAGCTACTCTTTTATAATATCTAGTCGATTCAAGCTACTTGATACGATATAGAATCGATTTATTTCAAAACCTACAATTGGTATCACAGCTGAGGACGCTCATTTGCATTGATTCCTACTCTCTAGTCTGAATCATGGACAACGATAAAAATGTTTTTTTCCTAGGGATCTCTTTATCTAAGTCTCATATCTTAGTGGAGGGTGAACAAGAATGGTGGCTCACTATTACTAAAAATTACATCCAACAAACTGACTATTAATGTTGGAGAATAACTCAAACAGGTGAAGACAAGCTCGTTGAAGGAACTAACACTCACAAATGGGGACCAATGGAGTATGTGACGCTGGAGAAGAATGCAAAGGGAAGCAACTTATATTAAATGCTCTCTCTCGAAAGGACATTGACAAAATCATTTCACTGCCTACTATGAAGCTCATGTGGGAAGCTAGCGTTGATATCCACTCCGCTAGTGAAGACATGACGAACAGTCATTGATTATAGCTTCAAAGGGACATCCATTCATTTAAGATGGGTGAAAGCAAATCTGTCTCAGACTACCATTCCAGGTTCTAGGATATGTGTGCCAAGATGTCATCCGCATGACTAGAGGTACAATCTTGGGAAATCTCTTTAGCTTTTATCCATGCGTTAAAGAAAAATTTGATGCAAGTAAATGAATTATGCTAATGAAAAAAGAGAGAAAGAAGTTGCATGTATCTGTACTTGCTGAAAAATTAAGAATACAGGAAATTGAGGACCAAAAAGAGTCGCTAGCATTAAAGGAATCCCAAGGAATGGCTCTAAAGCTCACACGCGTGCTTCAAAAGATGGACGAAGAAGATGAATATGACCATGAGGAAGACCGGGAAGTCGCAATGATGACTAAGCTCGTCAGAAAGTTCTTTAAGAAGCAAGGTGGCTTTCAACACAAAGATGACAAGCCACGTGACCTCAAGGATATCACATGCTACAATTGTAATGGCAAAGGGCATATGGCCAAGGACTGCACAAGTGCAAAGGTGGAATCTAAGGAGGAACCAAGTGAATCTGAAACACCACCTAGAAAGGCCTTTGTTACCTTATGAAGCGACTCGGATAATGAGCTAGATGTTGGGGAAGCGCCATAGAAGTGCTTATTCGTCACCGATGATCCCGAGCCTGAATTTGATTTTGAGGTAAGTCTTCTTAAATTGAACTCTCTTCTACACCTCATATGTCTAAAATGAGTAAATCTGAGGGTGAAATCGATCAAGAGAGTCTATATGAAGACAAGCTTGATCGAGCGCTCATAATCTGTTACGACTATATCTGAGGATAAGCTCGCTCAAGTGAGTCTTGAGAAAGAAAAGCTTGACCAGAGCGAATCATCTAAGACTCAGCTTGTACGTACTAGGCCTTCAAAAGCCAAGCACGAACAAGCTAAAGCATAGAGAGGAATGCCTTTCAAAGGTAAGCCTCACCAAGTCCTAGATCTTGATGATGACATCTATTGTTCCTAGAACTCTGAAGATGAAAGTTCTACCTTTTAGTTCTGGAATCGCGAGCGCTAACGTTCCTACGAAGTCAATGCTTTATTGGAAACAAAAATCTTGATCTTATCTTGCAGGTTGGAATGCAGAGTAGAAGGCAGAGAGTCATATCTTAAGCTACCCTCATTTCACAAATAAGGAGGAGTTTTTCTATCTTCTTCAGGACTGAAACGAAGAAATCAAGCGTGCCTAAATGACTAACATACATCTTTCACTCTTATCTTAAAGGAGTTGAACATATATGTGGTAAATAATATCTTTATTCAAAGTGAGCCTCATTCATGTAACAACTACATATATCATTTCAAGCGAGACTCAGATAGTTCAAGCGAGTCTTTGGGGACTTCAAGCAAATCTTTATTTAACTCGCTAAACTATATATTATACTTCCAGAAGAGCTAAATTGCAACACCATATCTTTTCTAAGCCACTTTTCTGGGATATCTTTCTACACCTTTGGCTTCTACTGGTTTTTCTCTCTTATCTTATTAGTTGAAGCAAGATATGCGTTGTAAGTTTCTCCCATTATTTGACTATGAATTAATGCAGTTTAATTCTACTTTAGTTGGATTGTGCTTCTAGCTTACTTGCTTTCTTGCATCATCTATTTCACAAGCCAGTCTTATCCAACTACATGCTCTTCTTGTACCAGCAAAGCATTTGTGTGAGACTAGCTTCATAGGCAGTCTAAGTCGCTTTTGGGGTTTTCTTAACTACAAAGTCTGATTAATGAGGAAGGTAATGTTTTCGGCTTTGAAAAAGTGAAGTCTAGACAAGTAGTCTTGTGATCCATTATAAATGGATTCAAAAAGGCTACGTGGCTTAGTGTTCCACTATAAATGAATTTAGAAAAGCCACACATAGACTTCACAGAGCAACACACTAGATTTCAGCGCATCACTCTCATAGCCCTTTCAACGATTATTTTGAAGAACCACATGTCACTCAGTAAAGTGCTTCTCAGAAAAGCGAGTCTGCATGTAGCCATTGTAAGCCTCAGATATTATAGCCATTATTATTAGAGTCGTTGCATATCTATCCATTGTAGAGCTAGTCGTTGTGGGAATCAAGTCATTTTTCCAGTGGTAAAATCTTGCAAAGGAAGTTAAAGCTACACTATATAAACACGGTTATGCCTTCATTATTGATCTTTACAATGTTTCATTATTATCTCCCTCTCAGAATCCATTATATTCCAACTCACTACAACTCGCTCCCTCTCGCATCTACTCGCTCTGATCTATTATACATCCTCAGAAATCCCCAACTTTAAATCCCCTAAACACATGAACTCCTCAGATCAAATGGCCGACAAATCTCTTCTCACTAATCTCACAAAGGAAGAGCTCCTTGTAGAGGTCTATCGCAACAGGACAATTGATCTTGACGAAATTGCTCAACGTCGTCTAAACAGAATAGCTACTCAGTCCTCCACAGCTCCTCCGCCAATGACACCGAAAGCTGCGGTATTGGGATCACCGTCTTCCAAGACTCCCAGCACTCTAGCTGATCATGAGCAAGTTGCTCCTGAAGTCGCTGATGAAACAACTACTGAACAA
Source organism: Phyllobates terribilis (assembly GCF_046119375.1). Lineage (NCBI taxonomy): Eukaryota > Metazoa > Chordata > Amphibia > Anura > Dendrobatidae > Phyllobates > Phyllobates terribilis. The sequence goes on from NW_027367552.1 coordinate 21,616, forward strand.
GGTTAGGAGATCGTACAGTGGTTGATCCGGTAACTACCTCAATCGCCAACGTTCTCAAAGACATGGCGAGCATTGAATCAGAGGTATATACTACTCCAGAAAAGCTAGTAATAGGTGAACATCTACTTATTATATCTTCCTTTAACCCCAAATCTCTAGCCGCTTCATTCAAAGATGAAGAATATGAAGAATTTTCCCAGCCCAACAAAAATTATTCAAGGATGCTAAGATCGCATCAAAAGTCGCAAGTAAACGAAAGCTAAAAGAGATTGAGGATAAGAGTTACTTATAGACGAGGAAAGTGCAGAATCAGTCCCTCAAAGAAAGTTAAGAAGGAAACAAAGTCAAAAGCAAAGAAGAATATTACTTCATCATCAAGAATATCACTCCTAGGAATTCCAACCTCGACCTAATGACTATATCTAAATGTTGTATCATGGCCGAGTGTTTGCTCGGGGAGCTCATCAACACATCCCAAATAATATTCTCTCACATTGTTGTTAGTCCAGTGCACAATGGATCCCCTCTCTCATTCCCTCATCATAAAGCACGCATGTTGAAGGCTAAAGGCCTTTACAAACTACTCCCGCCAGTTGTCAACTCTTCACGCACTGAGTCCAGAGATTTAGCAACACATGCTGCCACTGAAGCTCAAGCTTCTATTGTTCAAGCTATCCAGTTACAATGCTCTACCCATGATAAGCGCTTTTCCAAGAATCCACCCAGCTTTAGTTAATCACAGAATGCCAAGAAGAACACGCTCTAATTTTAAAGATCTTAGTTGCTCTTGCACGACAGTGTGATGCCTAGGGTGCTTTAAAGCTTGTGTGTTTGTTTGTCCTTTTGTGTTATTTTTGCTTGAAAATCAGAATAACTAGTAATCTTAGGATCCACCCAGCTCAAAAAACGTGTAAGGACTTGATGATAATATAGTATGCCTTTTGGTTTCTATAATCTTTTAGTTTTTGCATGGTTACACCTTACTTGTCTATGCTTAATGACTTTATAAGCATGATTAATGAGTTAAGCTTGCTTGCCCTATTCTGCTTTAGTTTCCTTTGCATGAATTACACTTGCATTTTTCGATGATGTCAAAAGGGGTAAGTAAATAGGTCCATACCTCATTCAACTAAAGGGGGATGTTTTAGACCAGCTTGGTTTATGGGGGAACAAAGGTACTCTTGCCAAGTGTTTTTAGCAATACATTGTGCTAATTTGTTATATTTTTAAGTATTCGATTAAGCTTCATTGCATATCTTAAGCTTAACTGAGTATGTTATGAAATATTATGTGCTTTATTGTTTAAGTGTTTGTCATCATCAAAAAGGGAAAAAATGTTGGTTTGAGCTAGAGTGTGTAAATAGCTAGATCAATCATTCCGCTTGTTTTATTGATGAGAAACATAAGTATTTGATTTCCATTGTGTGTGATAAGCTTTCCAAGTATAGCTCGAAGAGTTAGGAGAGTATATATCTTTGACATTAGCGGATTAGCTGAGTCCATGTGGAGACTAGCTTTAGGCCTAGCAGGGAAAGCGAGTCTCGCCAAGGCAGTGTGAAGAAACAAAGAGAAGAAATAAAGACCCAGGTGATTAGTTATGAAGACAGAAGGACTAGCTAAAGAAAAGGAGAGTCGTTGCGAGCTAGTGGATCGCGCTTCAATCTCAGTGAGAGTGTACAAGTAATCAAGTGCCAAGAAGTGAGTCCTACCAAGAAATCCTGCACCATCGCATAGTGAATTCGAGCGTAGTGAAGGGAAGGCCGAGAAGCTAAGGATATGGGAAAAAGGAATATCTACCTAAGGATAGTGATGAACATGGATCGCCAAGATGGACGAATGAAGGAAGCGCGGAGGGTGTAGAGAGGATTGACAACGTGGACAAAAAGGTTACTCAAAAGAAGAAGCATAAAACGCGTGGAATCATTCATGCGCTCAATGAAAAGGATCGATCACACGGATTGCCAGTGTGGATTTATTCATTGCCATGGATTATAGAATTGCTTTACTTGGAGAATAAGTGTAAGAATGATATTAATATGTGCAATATGTGATGTTAGGCACACGAGGTGAGAAGATAAAAAAGAGCTAAAGCCTTTAGGAGAGAAAGTTAGAGAGATGAGTGCTTAGGAAAAACCTCACTTGCTGAGAGGAGAAAGCAAGAGCGAATTCAAAAGAGTGTTAGATAGAGGAAAGCTACTCTTTTCAAATGTCGCGTGAAGTTAGAGTGTGGTATAAATTACCTTGAGAATTGAGAGGATTATTTGTACTGTGATGAACGTTGTTGGAGAGAGTGTTATGAAGTGTTGTAATTAATCTTGATTAATATAATTTATTAGTGGTGAGTTTTATCCCGAGCTTAGTACAAGATTAGGGTTCTCACATTGGGAAAATCCTTGTATTTGAGCCGAGTTTATCATCTAACAATCTTAAGTTCAAATTATTATAGTTAATCTCCCCTTCCGCAAATCTAACACAGTAGCTGATTAGCTTGTTGTGTTTAACATGGAGCTTAGTCAATTGAAGCTACTTGATACAGAATCAATTTATTTCAAAACCTACACATATTCATTATTAGTATCTCGGGAGCTGGTAAAGAAGGCGGAAAAAGTAGTTTTTGGAAGTACCAGAATGTTGTTCTATTCTCAAGGTAGTCTTTTTGGATCCTTAACATCTGTTATAGTACTACAGAACGAAGATAACATAGGTAAATTTTGTGTAAAGAACATTGTTCTTAAAGGAAAGAAGAGTACATACACATGTGATAAAAGTAATGGAAGGATGTTTTATCACCACAAGTTTGATTTCCAATTGTGACCTAAAGGGGGTTCATATGGAATCAAGATCAAGTTGTCTGGCTTAGGGACAACTTCGTACGGAATCATCATTTTAACTTGTAATGTTAGGACAAAAATGTGATCAGATTATCGACTTTTGGGCTAAGAAAGGAAGACTCTATCATGCAATCACCACAAAATATAATCATTTAAGGTATGAATTATATTATGCTTTAGTTGAAACGTTACTTGACATGCGAGGCCTTCCAAAAAAATAATTCAATCAAGTACATGTCAACAAAACATGTCAAAGGATCATGTCTAGACAATCAAGAAAACTCGATAACACAAACACACTTAAGCTAGAGGGGCCAATCCAAGAAGCTATATCATAATCTCATAGGGTTATCAATTCAAGGCTTTAGTGAATATATCAGCAATTTCATCCTCAATCCTACATTGATCAAGAACGATGTTTTGTTTTTCTCAACATGGTCTGTAAGAAAATGATGCATAATGTCTATATGTACTGTTCTAGAATGATGCACAAGATCCTTAGACATAATAATAGCACTTGTATTATCGCAAAGAATCTGAATAGAACCAAAATCACACTTAAATCTCCAGGTTTTTGCTTGAGCTAGAGTGGTTGAGAACAACATGCTATGACGGCAACGCATTCGGCGTTGTGGATAAGGCAACGTTATTCTGTTTCTTTAATCCCCACAAAACTAACCATGGTCCAAAGAATTACACCATCCCAAAGGTGCTCTTCCTATCATCAAGAAATCCCACATAGTCTACGTCTGTTTATCTAGGAGACTCATGGAGCATTCCTTAGAATACCAAAGGTTAAGGACTCTGTTCCCTTGAGGTATCTAAATATTCTCTTCATTGTAACAAGTTGTGATTCTCTAGGATCTCACTGGAATCATGCACATAGACATACAGAGACCACAATATATGGCCTCCTTGTTGTGAATTACATAAGAGAACCTATCATCCCTAGATAAAGCTTCTCTTCGACCTTGTTACGGAACATCCATCTTGTTCCAAATATGTGAAAATCAGAGGGATGAGGAACCTATCTCCATACTTTATTCCTTTCAAACTCTAGCATCTCTTCTTGCATGGCTATCATCCAGTCTTATCCTTTAGTGCTTCATCGATGTTCTTGTGTTCTATGAGAGAGAGAAAAGAATTGGCATAGTACCATTGTTCTTTATAGCCATATCTTACATGAGGTTTGATTTTTCTCTTCTCTCTATGGGTATCAAGCCTTCAAGAGGATGAAGATGCAATGGGACGGTGCTCTCTTCAAGAGACACATCAGCAATGAGATTTATCAGATCATCTTCTTCCTTAGTTGAATCCTCCACATATTCATAATTAATATTTGGAGTTGAAACTTCTTCAATCAGGGCTTGAGGGTTAGCTTAAACAGGTGGAGGCATATGAAATGACTTTATTGGAGGGGCATCGTCGTCACAATTAGCGACAGGATGGGAATAACGTTCCCTTCGTCATTAGTCACTTCTTGCAAGGGGTTGGTGATAGGAAGTTCATTGAACTTCACATGTATTCTCTCGAAGACCTTCTTAGTGCGAGTATTGAACACTTTATATGCACTACACGTAAGTGTAGAATCCAAGAAGATTTCTTCATCACTTCTAACATCAAACATCGCAAGGTGGTTTCCATCTACATTGAGCACAAAACACTTGCAACAAAAAACCTTTAGGTGAGAAATACTTGGTGTTTTACCATTGTACAACTCATAGGGGGTTTTCCCGATCAAGGGACGAAGTATGGCCCTATTGAGGATGTAGCAAGGAGTGTTGATAACTTCAATCCAGAACCCCTGAGAGAGATTGTGTAATAACCCTCTATTTCCAAAGGGTATTTTGGTAACCCTCTACTGGGAGGAGTTCAAGGTAATTATTTATCCATTTTTAGCTTTACAATTACGCTAAATGTAGAAATGCAAAGTGAAACATGTTTCTTATTATTTCCAGAAAGAATATTTCTGGGACGAGTCTGAGTACAACGAGGACTACATCAAGCATGTTTTCATGAGACATGCGGCGACTTGGTAAGTTGCAAATCACTACGTTTGTAATGACTTATTAGCTTACTTTGTAATTTTTGAAATATTTTCGGTTCAAAGGTACAAGGGCATCATTCACAAGATGAAGACGTCTGAAGTACGACATCGCTCTGTGAGCGACGATGTTTGGGCCGCCTGAAAGGCCTTATGGGATTTTGAGAGGGTCAAGATACGGGAATGGATGACGTGGACCTCGGTCGCACTCCGATGGCTATCGATAAATTTATTAATTTTCCGTCACACTGATAATTTGTATTCTTTTTTGTTAGACCAAAGACCTAGGTCAGACTCCGATGGCTACCGAGCCGTACACGCACACACACACCGAGGAAGGAAAAGGACAAGACTGTCCTGATAGAATCGAGGGCGAAGAAGATGACGGTAATTCATAAATTACATATATGTTATGACGCATTTTTTGTACCTAACTAATATGTTTTCCTCGGTTATTGTAGGAAGTGACTGCCCAGAAGATTGCTGCTTCGTCCTAGCCACCGACCGGAGAGGGTCAAGATACGAGCATGGATGACGTGGACGAGATGCAACTCTTTCTGGAGATCGAGGCCATGAACAAGAAGCATCGGGTGTACGAACTCGATTCAACAGTCGATGCATACATCGACACATCTCGCAGCCAGGCACATCGATCCAGGTCATCTCGCCCCGGTTTGTCCTCTCAAATGAGCCAAGATGTTGTTCAGCGTCAGATGCAAGAAATGCAACAAAAGATGGGGGCGCAGATGCAAGAGCGCTTGTAGGCGGAAGTGGAGAAAATGCAAGAGCGGATGCAAGCGTAAATGTATTCGCAAATGCAGTCACAAATTCATGCGGATGTGCAAGCGCTAATGGCCGATTTCATCCGAGCTGAGGTGGCCAAGATGATGGCGACCCTTCGGCCAGAAGATCACCCGCCACCGAGAGACGACGACGACGACGATGCCGAGTCATAGTTTTTTTATATGATTTGTATCTTTGTTATTGTTTTGTACGAACTTTGTTTGTTACGTTTAATTTTGTAATAACAATTTCTGTTTAATTTATTAATGTTTGTTATAGTATTGTGTTCCGATAAATTTTCAATTAATTGAAAAGGAAAAACTTTGCAATATTAATGTTAACAACCACGTGAACGCGTATTTGATAACGATAATCGAGAATGCGACGGAGATATCGGGGTGAAACTGGGACGGGATTTGCGACGGAATTACGTCGCAGTTTAGTGGCTTTTGGAGGCAGAGTTAGGGACGGAAACCCATCGCAAAATCTGTCGCCACAATCGGTCTCCCAGGGGTACATCTTAGCAAAGGAAATCCGTCGCAAACTCCGTCGTCACATTCGGTCTCCGGGAGCCAAAATTTGCACCAGATTTCGTTGCCTAATCCGTCGCTAATTAACGACGGGCCTTTTATTCCGTCGCTAACTTCATTTCGCTACCAAATTCGGCACGACGGGAGACATCCGTCGCAAATTCGTCGCTAATATGATTTAGCGACGGATTTCTGTTAATTAGCGACGGAAAAATCCGTCGCCAATCAACAGTATTCTAGTAGTGCTACAAACACTAACCAAAATATATTTATTAAACATTGGAATTTAGAAATCCCTCCTAACATAAAAATTTCTTATGGAAAAGCTCTATTTGATTGCTCGCATACAACAGAAAAATCAAATTGATTCTACAATAGAGTTTCTAACTATTACACTCATTGTAATTTTATAAATGAGACAACAAATCACTTTTTTTTAGATTGTCCAACAACAACTGATTTGATTGATAAGTTACAGTTTAAATTAGGTAAAAATTACAATATTCAAAGCACTAATAATTCTAACGAAGATTTCTCTTTCTTCCTTACTAATAATAGTAATACCGAACTTATGTGTTTTTATGGTATGAAATTTGGAATGATCAAAATAATAAATTTTTTATCGAAACAATTCCCTAAATAAATCTACTGTAGATATAGCCTATTTCCCATTCCAATCTTGGGAAGCGTCTAAACTTTTTAATAACTTGAAAAAGAATAATAGTGTCAATTCAAACATTAAGAAGAGAAAAACAATAAAGGTTGGAAAAAACCTACTAACAATTGGATAAAAAATAATTTTGATGCTTCATTTCGAATTAATGGTGAACACTACAGTTCAAATATTATGAGAGATCCAAATGGAAATATAATAAATTTTAATAGGAAAAAAGTAAACTGCCAATAGGTATTATAGGCTGAGGCTCTAGCTGCTCTAGAAGCAGTAATATCAGCAGGTAACATCGATTGCACTAGGGTCATATCTGAAGGAGATATCTTGTCTTTGATCAACGCAATAAGAGCCACCTTGAAAGTACCCTAGAGTATACAATCCATGGTGGAAGATATCAAAGAAGGAACTACAAAATTTCAAGACTTCAAGTTCCTGCATTGTTTCCGAGAAAGCAATAAAGTATCCGATGTATTAGCTAGTGAAAAGCTAGATAATTAGATCTATCAGAAATTAAAAATTATGTAATGTACGCTCAATTACCTGATTTAGATATCAGGACATTGCGGCATAGATTGTGCCTTGCACAATCCTCTCCATAGTTTTCTTCGATATTTTATAAGCATTATCAGGAATTATAATGCGGGATTGCCTTCTAGATAGAAGGATTTCGAGTGTTGGCCATGTATCAAAAAGAAAAGTTCATGGAAATTTTAAATGAACTTGTACATTTAAAAACAAGTTGGTAGTAAATTGATTTATTGTGACTGGAAAAAGGAAAAATAACATGCTAATTTAAAAATTGAATTGCATATAAAATCTCTGTTGGAACTGATTTTGTCTCAAATTTCTTGGCACATTTCCGGTGGCTCCGGTACCGTTTGCGTCAAAATAAGGATTTTGTCTTCGTGAATTATGTTTAAATTAAAAATAAGATCTTAAAAGTGATTGCTTGAAGGGTAATATTTGGGTTTAGTATGACACACAATCATAGATATCTCATATTGAAAGTGTGTATATCTTTTCAGGGTATACCCACTCCCCAACTAACGGTAAACTCTTGTGGAGGTATGAAGAGGACACTTTTACCCTACACGTGCACGGTTCAGTCGGTCTGGATCGTGGGCCTTGGGACCATAGCAACAAACTATATTTTTGGGCCAACCTGGTTCTGAAGTGAAATGAACCGGGTTGTGCTTGAGTCATCAGGACAAGGAACGCCAAGGAAAGTCGTCGACAAAAACCAGAATCTTTGTCTAGATTCAACAGGTCGGATCTCCGTCGTCCGAGTTTGTAATGGGATGATTCAAAGTCTCAAATGTAGAACTAAATGTATAATATCATACCCCCAAATATATTACCAAATGGACTTGTCGTTCAGAATATATGGCGATTCTCCCAAACTAGTTCATGAAAGGTGTAGATGGGGTGTACTTGAAGAGGATGTTGATGATGGATCGTAGACAGAGATGGATGATGGAGGATATATAACAAGATGAATATGAATTTAAACCACCACAAGAATCTTGCTAAGATCTTTCTCTCTTTCGAGATATAACGCACCCGGGATGATCTAGATCATGGTTTGATATAGCTCACAAGCAAAAGGATGAAGAACACAAGAGTTTCTTCTTGAAGAAAAAGCTCTCAAATGATGAATTCATGGTATTTTAATTGTTAAAAATCTTCATGAAAAAGATACTGAAAAGGCTAAGATTTAGACCTTGACATGGATATGAAATATCCTAAAAATAACATGCAAAACCATTGTTTTATTTGCAATAAAAAAGTAGAAGAAGGCCATAAACTCAAAGTTATAAAATCAAGGAATAATTCTGCTCATGTGAATGAATTAGAGCCGGCCCATGTCATCCTCCTTTGCTAGGACACGGCAAGGCTAGCAAGACTACGACCTAAGCTATCACACAAACTGCAAGCTCACGCTCGAGTTAAAGCGCCTGGGGGGGCGGCATCCGAAGCAAGTGAAGGTGACACCTTGGCAATTGTGGCCTCAACTTTGGATAAAATGAGAGCTGATGCTATTTCATAGTCAAGCGGGACAATTGGCGCGCATGCGGGAACATCAATGTCTTTGCCATGGTTCTCGGACTCGAGCTCGGGCTCGATCTTAGAATGGGATGGAATAACATAATGAAGTCTTTTGGGTTTCACTTAAACTGACCATTTGTATCGTTTGATTTATTCAAACAAGTGGTTACAAAAATTCATCTTTTCTAACTATCCGATTCACAATCCTCTCCTCCGACCATATCTTTTAGATCTTCTATTTGTTATCTTTTCCTTTGAAGTCCTCCCCAAGGAATTGAGAGTATATATAAAAAGACCTCTCGACCTCATTAATGATGAAGGATAATCTAGGTCACCAATCCCAGCTTCAATTCCCACAATAGATTGTCCAAGCACAAGGTCTAAAGCTAAGAAGCTAGGTCAAGACTTGAACAAGGTAATCACCTATCTCTTGTCCAAGGAACTTGTTGCATTTGAAGAAACCCCTCTAAGCTTGGAGAGAAGACCTTGTTGATCATGGAGGAGCACTTAGAAGGTCCTCAATTTGTTGAGGATAGTCCATGAAGTCGTACTTGGTTAATGACAATTTCAAGTTGTGTTGTGTGTGTTTTTAAGAAAACTTGTTAGCTTTGTTTTGACTTGTTTTGAAAAAACATTTTAAGTGTGTTTCTTCCTCTTTTAGGAACGTTTTAGGACAGAAAGGCCGACCCTCCTTAGGAGTATAAAAGACCCCTTTCTTGTTATTTGTAAGGCATGTTATTTGCAATCCAAAAACCAGTTTCCTTGTTTCCTTCTTTCTCCATCAAGAGTGCTTGAATGTGAGAGTTGAGAGATTGTCGAATTGTTGCTTAATTGGCTTGAGTGTGTCAATTTCTACCAAGAGTTGGTGCTATCTGTAATAACCCTCTATTTACGAAGGTTATTTTGGTACTTTGATATTCATTTGATTTCATGAATGTTATCTTTTGAATAATTGAGCAAATTATAAATAGACGAATAACTTATTATTTAATTCGTCATACTTTAGTCACTAATACGACTCCCTAAGAGCTCTTTATTTATAAATAAATAAGCTTTGAAGTATTTATTATACATTCCGGAAAATTAAATTATTCCTTTTCCTTTTGTATTTTGAAAGAATTATGAATGAGATTCATAATTTTCGGAAATTAGTTAAACAGTTGCAAAGAAGTCAATACAAATAATTTATTATTTATATTATGATTTCTATAAATTTATTTAGTGATTTGCATAATTAAAAATTAGGATTTAGATATATGTATCCTATCACTATATAAATCCACCTCGGTTCCAAAAATTTTATACTTAAGCCACACAAAAACAAACGAAACAGGAAATAGAAGTTTCGTTTCAGCTCTTTCGTTCCTCCTCTGTTGCCCTTCCTCTCCAAACAATCAAACCAAACACCGCACCAACTCCGGCGAGTCAAACACCGCACCACCAGTCCGCGAGCAACCACCACGCCACCCTTCCTCCTCTGTTTACCCGGTCAGGCCGTCGTTTCCTGTTTTCCTCTTCCTGGTGAAGTCAACACGCCTCCGTGTCAGTGAAGCCGAACCACTATCGACGACAAGCAGTCCGACCACCATTGAATCCATCCGTTGTCTCCTCCGTCCTCTTTGTCACCGTCATCACCGGAGCCGTTGTTGTCGTGCCGCCATCACCTCCGGTGTGTTGCCGAGTTGCTTTCCCCTGTTTCATTGCTTTGATGTTTTGTTGCTTTGCTATTTAAGAGAGAATGTAGGAAGCAGGTTATGTATATTTAGATTCTTCTAATTTATACTAATGTTATGACTAATCATACATTTATAAACGAAGAAGGGAGTCTTATAATTGATTCACTTGTTATATAATGATATGACTGCTTATATGGAGACATTTCCGGTGTGGACTGATTTTTGGTGTGGGCTGTGCAGACTGTGCACTTTTCAGCATATTATTGGTGCACTTTAAGTACATTATCAAGTGTACTACTGGTGCACTCTTTCAGTGCACTACTGGTGCAATACTGGTGCACTTCTCGGTGTACTAAGGTGCACTTCCCAGTAGTGCACTGTTGCACTTCTCGGTGTACTAAGGTGCACTCCTCGTGTACTAAGGTGTACCCCCAATAATGTACTGGTATACATTACAGTAGTGCATTACCAGGTGCACTCTACGGTAGTACACTAGTGCACTTTGTAGTAGTGCACTGGTGCACTATCCAGTAATATACTGGTGCATTATAATAATCCGCACAATCTGCACCGAAAATTAGCCCGCAACCGATCAGCCCTCCTAATTATATATATATATTATATATAAGTATTGAGTATAATAATAATATTCAATAAGATTAGTTTATTTGATTATTTGTAATTGACTCATAATTAGATGATATAATTTAGTTAAGTAATTATATCAAGTATAGTCTAATTATAATCTTATTCGCGTGTCTAGGTACCGCGTTGGATCGGAAATTTTGAAGATCGAGTTCGTGACAAGGTTCTAAACTCCATCTTAGACCTTTATCAATTCCCGTAACTAAGGCAAGTGACGGTCCGCTCTTGATTATATATTGTTTTTATTCCATATTTGTTTTAATTAACAATGAATCGGTTGTTATATTAAGTTGGGATAATATATTATTCTTTTGTGTGTTGGGAACTTTAATAACCTAAAATAAATGTTATTGGGTTGTATGCATATAGTGGATATACTATATATATATGATTATATTATTACGTTAGGGTGAGAGATGGACTTGTTGTGGATATATATTATATAGTTAGAACGAGTATTCATAGGAACACTATGTACTTCGCGAGGTCTAGTGGTTCCTTTATAACTGGTATTAGGAGGATTTTTTTCCTAATAGCCTCTTTGGTCATGACCATACCCTTATCCTTATATAAGGGTGGTGCAAACAGTTGGTGCCGATTGTTGGGATTATTTCCTTGTTCTTATTGCGAGACATCATTAAAAAACTTCAACGTAAAATTGTTTTAGAAGTACGAAAGATAAGCATTGTTGTGCATAATTAATGTGTTCTGGATAATTAGTACAACTTTGAAAATTGTCTGCCCTCCCGGTTAAGTAAGTCATCTTTCCAATCTGAATTCGGACAACACATATGCGGTGAGGTTGGTCGTTGACCCAATTGTTCATGGGTGGTGATTTCAAGACCTATTGTTGTGAATCATATAAAATGTTCCCACACAATAATAATATTAATATTTTATTAATACCTTGCCATAACACTGAACTTATTTGGAGTCTTCTCTTCTTATATATATAATTATATCTCTTCCTTATTCCGTGGAAGTGTCGGAGTTGCCTCGGTTATCGGCTTTTTATTTGAGCAACCGTTAGGTTTAACTAGATACGACTACATAGAGCATCACATACCGACTGTATAGTCTCTCGACTAACCAACCACTATTTTTTCTCTTATGGTTGGCTGGTGTCATCCGTCTCATTATGGCGCATCAGGTGGTATCTTCAAGGATTGAAGACTTCAGGGCGTAGGGCAGTTGAAGATTATTTCTTTTGTTTCAACAAGGTTACGATTTTTTTATGATTAAGTCTTCCGCTACATTTATTATTTTGGGATTTGGTTTTGCATTGTAAGACAATTAATTACAATTAAATAATTAAGTATTTGTTTTTACATTTAATGTTCTAAGTCTTAGTAATTTCGGGTCGATGATTCGGGTTTACAGGCGGTAATATTCCCAAGGTAATTTAAGGGTGTTATAGTTATGGTATCAAAGATAATTTTTTTTAAATGTATTTATATTTTAAATACATCGTGAAGTTTTAATAAAAGTTGTTTTGAATAAATAGTTAATTAAACTTAAGGACTTTTATCCTACCAAATCCCCTTAAAGTGTTTTGAAAACTTCCGACCACCCGTGTGATGATGGTTCTATTCCACTTGAAGTGTAGGAAGATCAGATCCTTCCGTTCTATACTTCCCGTCCTTCTTCATTCTACATCGTGATTTGAACTTTATAGAATCACAAGTCACATAAGTCATGGGTTTTGCATATACTTATTGCAAATCATAATAAATGTGTGTGATGATATTTGAATCTAAATTTTATTATCCTAACCATATGGAGAATAAGAGGAACTCTTCACGACGAGCGGGGGTAAGCAATACTGACGGAAGCGATTGTCGTGATCGCCAAGGTCAAAGTAAAGTCCCAACTCAGATTCCACTAGTACAGTGGTAAGTAGGGGTCGAATCCCAAGAGAGTCAGTGATAGTCTATTTCTATGATGCAACTAGAACGTAACCAGAGGGGGTTTTATTGTTGTTTGTAACTAACGTATTTAAATCAATGAAAGTAGTAAGAGATTGTTGTAACAATGATTGGGAGAATGAGCTCACTTCCTTTGTATCCACACAATGTTCATGATAGATTGTTGATCATCGAATTCTACTAACATATGTTCATATCGTATAATTTAGTTGTCCTACTCTTTGTTCGTAAATAGCAACTAGTCCAAATAGTCCTAGAAACCCTTATTGTAAGCAATAACCAAGGAAATCCCAAGGTTCAAAAGCACAATAGCATAAAGATCAAAGATAAGTAGGCTCATGCAATACCATTGGCAAATAGTCGATACTCGACATGAGTTCATAATCTCTACACAATAAGCACTCGCAAATAGTCTATGCAAATCATGCTCGCTACCTAAAGGTCAAGGCTTTTCAAATAGAATTGTCAAGTCCTAGCAATATGAATGATAATAACTAAACCTAGCGTGCACTATAGATAAAATCAAGATCAAACAATAATAATATAAAGCACAAGAGATTATGAAACAATCCTTAAATTAAACCAAAACATATGAGTTTGAATTCTCACAACAAATCTAAGAACAAAGGTTTCAGCTTGGAAGTGAACTACAATGGATTTAGTTACTCATGGCCATAGAAGCCATGAATAACAATGGATGAAGGTAGAAAACGAACAAATGTATGATGAACGATGAAGAACTCTCCCAAGCAAGCCTCCCCAAAACATCTACTCCAATTTTCCTCCTAAGCTATCTACTTATATAGTCTTCAACTCAAAAGGAATAAAATAACTGAAACAAATCCTAAAAGATATGGAAATCCTACAAAATAATAATAAAAATCTCGCAAATAACATCATCCGGGACCGTCATCTCGACCGAGATCTCACATTCTCGACCGAGATCTTGCCTGCAGAAACTTCTGGATATACTTTCGCGATGGAGATTGCTTCCTCTCGATCGAGATCTTCCCTTCTCGGTCGAGAATCATGGCTTTCGATCGAGATTTGCTTCTCTGAATGTCTTCTAAGTTTCTGTTGCTCTTTCTCGGTCGAGATCCCTCTTCCTCGGTCGAGATCTTCCCAGCTGAAGTGATATGTAACTCCAACAAGCTTCGAGGCAGCTCGGCTTCGCCTCTTAGCTTCTCCATCGGTGTAGGCGTGGCTAATCTTCATCTAACTCCATCACGAATGTACTAAAGACGAGCAGAAGCGGGATCTCCAATACAAAAGCCATAAAAACGCTTACGAGCATTCCGCGAATCTACAAATGAACTCCTAACCTAGATTCCGGAATTACCACTCGTCAAGCACCTAAACACCACTAAACCTAAACTAATAGTCGCTAGTTAACACCATATAATAAGCTCTATCAAACTCCCCCACACTTAAACCTTGCTCGTCCTCGAGTAAGCAAAACAACGCCCACTCCTCCTATAAGCACAAAGGTCTACAGTAAGTATGGGAGAATTCTACCAGCGACTATAACTTCAAACTCCGAGTGTAAACGAGCTCTAACCTAACTCCGATCTATCTCCTTGTCTCTCCGAGATGAGCTACCCTTTTCCCTCCTTATATCTCCACTTCATATGTCACCACTCCATAATAGTAACCAATCAAACCAAGTAGTGTGCGTTAAGCACAAGTGGGAATCCTAATCTCCTCTAAGGCTATGGGAATCAAGGGCAATATAGATATAACAATGAAAAACCGAGTCACCCACTCGCTCAATACACTCCTTATTCCTCCGCTTCAAATGATGTCCTAAACCACTAATCAATAACCTCAAACCACACATCACAACCACCAATCCTAATCAAGAAATCCGCATAGCACAACCACAACAATATGCATCAAACTCCAAGAAATAGAAATCTAATCCTAGAATCTAATACAACCGCCAATAGTGCGTAGTAAATCTGATGAAATAGTGAAAGGGTGAGCATGCGAAGTATGAATGTCAATAAGCTCGAAATAGAAGAATAAAAGGCCAATTACTAACTTCTTATCCCTCCTTGGTGAATCCTAAAACCCGAGACAATCCTTCAACTCCCTTCTTATGTCTCCAACGCCAATAAATGATGTAATCAATCTAAACAAGTAGTCAAATAATCACAAACAATGTAATCCCGGCGCCCTTTCGGGTTTTCACCAGAATTCTCTAAAGTGGTAGGAACATCTTATTCATTTTTTCCTTTTCATTGGGCGCCCCCTTTTGCATAAAGTCATTTCTTACTCGCCCGGCTTTTGTTCTTTCTTTTTGTATTTTATTTACTTTATTTATTTTTTTTAATTATCAATAATAAAGCAAAGGTTCAGCAAATATCCGGTACAGACTCGTAAATTGATCGAAAAACATCAGCGAAATAAACTCAAAACCATGAAAACATCAGCCGAAAGCACCCAAACAAGCAAACAAGTCAACTCCTCTCCCACAATTGAATCGCGCATTGTCCTCAATGCAGCAAAAGAGGACACCATAAAAAGGGAAGAAGAAGAAGAAATTGGTGTGTCTCGATTGTGATGAGTGTGTCTCGATCGTGATGAGTGCATTCCGAGAGGTTGGTGTCGGTTTTACTCCACCGATGGCTTCCTACATGCTAGCTCCGCGGTTTTCCCGGAAAAAGAAACAAAAACAAAACAAAATAAAGGGCGAAAGGTTAGTAGTAATCCCACGGGTTGCCTCCAGCGCCGCGCCGTAGTTAACGTCGTGGCTCGACTTCTTACTCTCTATCAACCAACACTAGGCCCATCATAGGCCAACTCATCAAGGAACTCTCTCTTCTTCTTCACCCAGTAGGATCTCACGCCTCGTCTCTTCCTAATCCTCTTTTCATCTCCCGGATCACGTAACTCTCCCTCATCGTCAAATGGTGGGCCCGAATCGTACTCATCTCCAGCGTACTTCAGGTGCGAAGGTAGTTCCTGCAGCTCAATGGTGGGTGCCTGTATAACAGAAGGGAACGGTTTCTCGCTCGAGAATGTTAGTAACGAGGGCCCACCGGCAAAAGGTACCTGGATCATCTAATTGTGCTAGTTCCTCATGTATATCACTAGTAAGAATCATATCATGCTCATCAGCAGTTTTTATGCTATTCTCTATCAACAGATTTCAGTGAATCAATCCCACACATATCAAACATTTCTTGCACAATAGGATCAAGTACATCTATAGAGAAAACAGAGTTATCATTCGCAGGCTGCTTCATAGCTTCATAGATATTGAAACTAACAACTTCCCCATCAAACTCTAAAGTGAGCGACCCACTTGCTAGATCAATTTTTGTGTTAGCTGCCTTCATGAAGGGTCTACCTAGAAGGATAGGAGCAGCTTGATTATCAGGTTCCATATCTAGCACGTAAAAGTCAGCTGGAAATATCAGAGTATCAACCATTACCAACACATCTTCGACTATCCCTTTCGGGTAAACCGTCGAATTGTCGGCAAGTTGAATCACAATCCCTGTCTTAGTCAGGGGTCCTAGGCCAAGCAGTTTATATAAAGAGTAAGGTAGAACATTAATAGAAGCACCTAGATCTATCATGGCCCTATCAATTTTCTTCTCACCTATTATGCAAGGTATACTAACCATACCTGGATCCGAACACTTCTGTGCCATCCTTTGCCGGAAGACAGCTGAAACTCTCTCGCTTACTTGCACCTTCCCTTTTCCTTTAAGCTTTTGGTTCCTCTTGATGGTGCATAGCTCCTTCAAGAATTTGGCGTAGCGAGGAATACTTTTGACGAGTTTAAGTAGAGGGATGTTTACCTCGCACTTGCTAAACGTCTCGAATAACTCCTTGTCATTTACTGGTTTGCGCGTCTCCTTTAATGCATCAGGGAACGGTGCAGGTGGCTTCTCGGAGTATAGAGGAGGGAAGTTGGGCCTCACATAGTTCTCTTGACGAAGCTTGAAGTCGCCTCGATCCTCGTACTCGTCTTCGGGCTGAGTTTTAGAAGTTTCTGGTGCAGATCTCGATCGAATGAGCTTTTCTCGATCGAGATTTTGACTCTCGTTGTTCTGCACACCGTCATCTCGATCGAGATTCATACCTTCTCGACCGAGATTGGTCATTCTCGATCGAGATTCCACCTTCTCTGTCGAAAAATCTTCACCTGAGTCTCTGGTGTCCTTTTCTCGATCGAGATCCTATCCTTTCGATCGAGATTTTGCCCAGATCTCTGATTTTAGCCTTTCTTCTTCAGCAATTCGGACATTCCTTCCGTATTCTCGATCTAGCTCGGCTTGGACTTCAGTTGTTGATCTTCCGTCCACCATCGTCTCATCTTCTGAGCTCCCTTCAAGTATTTTCCCACTCCGGAGATGTATAGCGCTGACATACTCTCTTGGGTTCCTCTCGGTTTGAGAGGGGAGACCCTTGGAGATAGTTGCTTTTATCTCCTAGACCGACTCCACCAGCTGTCCAACTGTCGTCTCAAAGTTTCTGATGCTGGATTCAGTTGTCTGGACATGCGCGATAAAGTGCTTGGCTAGGGAATGGATCATATCTTTGGTGGATGGCCCTTGCTTCTGCGGAGGAGGGGGTGGAGCGCGATTCTGATAGTTCTGGTAGTGGTTCTGAGATTGACCACCATTTTGATCGCTCCACCAGAAGCCAGGATGATCATTGTCTCTCGGATTGTAGTTGTTGTTGTCGAACCGAGGCCTAGAGGGTCCGTAACCCCCTACAGCATGTACTTCAGCGACGGTGGGATCTTGTAGTTGTGGGCACATGTCAGTAGGATGACTCTCATCAGTGCAGATCCCACAAGCTCTAGCTGGCCTCTGATTCTGATTGCCAACTTGCATCCCCTTGATCAAAGTAGTGAGCTCAGCGAACGCACTTCTCCAATCATCACCGGAGCTAACAGCACTAGCCGTTTTCTTCGTGTAGGTTCTCCCGAAGCTCCGTGTTCCGTCAGCAATCTCATTTAGCCTCGTCCGGGCTCCATCGGGAGTCAAGTTCATTATGCTGCCCCCACAGGCAGCGTCTACCAGCCGCTTCTCATGATCTAGAAACCCATTGTAGATGTGAGTTACCAGATCTTTCTCTTGAAACCCATGAAACGGGTTGCTGGCGCATAGTTTATTGAATCGCTCGACATAGTCGTAGAGCGACTCATCATCTCCTTGCTCAAAACTAGCGATAGCTCGTTTCAGAGCCACCGCCTTCTTCATGGGAAAGTATTTATCAAGGAAGTCCTTCTACAATTTAGGCCACATGTCCACTGTGCCGGTAGGGATCAGATAGTACCAGTCTCTTGCACTGTCCTTCAGCGTTAAGCCGAAAACTCTCATCTTTAGTTGTTCCTCGGTCACATTACTAGGTCTGTTGCAGTTGCAGATGTCATGGAATTCACTCAGATGCCTAATTGGATCTTCTCCAGCCAGGCCGTGAAATTGCGGCAGCAGATTTATGAAACCTGTTTTGAGCTCAAAGTTAACGCCAGCAGCTAGGGCAGGCAATGTCAGCCCCTGGCGTTGCTGCGCCAAATCAGGATCGGCGAGCTCTCGCAGAGTTTGGTTTGCCATTGATTCAGTCACTAAAGTTGCTAGAGATTCTCGCAAAAACCGCAGGTGCGTCCGCTCTATCTCTGGATCAAAATCAAGCAAATCTGAGTCAGTAGCACGGGTGTGGACCATAAGATAGATCCACACCAAGATTAGTAACAAAATAGAAACAAACTATAAATCTGGCTCCCCGGCAACGGCGCCAATTTTGACGGAAGAGATTGTCGTGATCGCCAAGGTCAAAGTAAAGTCCCAACTCAGATTCCACTTGTACAGTGGTAAGTAGGGGTCAAATCCCAAGAGAGTCAGTGATAGTCTATTTCTATGATGCAACTAGAACGTAACCAAAGGGGGTTTTGTTGTTGTTTGTAACTAACGTATTTAAATCAATGAAAGTAGTAAGAGATTGTTGTAACCATGATTCGGAGAATGAGCTCACATCCTTTGTATCCACACAATGTTCATGATAGATTGTTGATCATCGAATTCTACTAACATATGTTCATATCGTATAATTTAGTTGTCCTACTCTTTGTTCGTAAATAGCAACTAGTCCAAATAGTCCTAGAAACCCTTATTGTAAGCAATAACCAAAGAAATCCCAAGGTTTAAAAGCACAATAGCATAAAGATCAAAGATAAGTAGGCTCATGCAATACCATTGGCAAATAGCCGATACTCGACATGAGTTCATAATCTCTACACAATAAGCACTCGCAAATAGTCTATGCAAATCATGCTCGCTACCTAAAGGTCAAGGCTTTTCAAATAGAATTGTCAAGTCCTAGCAATATGAATGGTAATAACTAAACCTAGCGTGCACTCTAGATAAAATCAAGATCAAACAATAATAATATAAAGCACAAGAGATTATGAAACAATCCTTAAATTAAACCAAAACATATGAGTTTGAATTCTCACAACAAATCTAAGAACAAAGGTTTCAAATTGGAAGTGAACTACAATGGATTTAGTTACTCATGGCCATAGAAGCCATGAATAACAATGGATGAAGGTAGAAAACGAACCAATGTATGATGAACGATGAAGAACTCTCCCAAGCAAGCCTCCCCAAAACATCAACTCCAATTTTCCTCCTAAGCTATCTACTTATATAGTCTTCAACTCAAAAGGAATAAAATAACTGAAACAAATCCTAAAAGATATGGAAATCCTATAAAATAATAATAAAAATCTCGCAAAGAACATCATCCGGGACCGTCATCTCGACCGAGATCTCACATTCTCGACCGAGATCTTGCCTGCAGAAACTTCTTGATATACTTTCTCGACCGAGATTGCTTCCTCTCGATCGAGATCTTCCCTTCTCGGTCGAGAATCATGGCTTTCGATCGAGATTTGCTTCTCTGAATGTCTTCTAAGTTCTGTTGCTCTTTCTCGGTCGACATCCCTCTTCCTCGGTCGAGATCCCTCTTCCTCGGTCGAGATCTTCCCAGCTAAAGTGATATGTAACTCCAACAAACTTCGAGGCAGCTCGGCTTCGCCTCTTAGCTTATCCAACGGTGTAGGCGTGGCTAATCTTCATCTAGCTCCATCCCGAATGTACTAAAGACGAGCAGAAGCGGGATCTCCAATACAAAAGCCATAAAAACGCTTACGAGCATTCCGCGAATCTACAAATGAACTCCTAACCTAGATTCCGGAATTACCACTCGTCAAGCACCTAAACACCACTAAACCTAAACTAATAGTCTCTAGTTAACACCATATAATAAGCTCCTATCAAATACCTCGTGAATTCCAGCTACTAGTGCCGAAGTGCAAGAGTTGGGGTCCAGTTCCCGAAACTGTTGGGAAAATCAGGATCAAGATCGTGTCAATCTGTTAGCAGGTCATGTTACACCATCCACTAACCCAGCTGCTCCAGTTGTCCTCGATGACGCCACCCTTGAGACAATCAAGCAGATAGTGGTTCATACAGTTGCTGGACTAATCACTCTCGAGGTGCTACCAATTCTAGCGGTCCCTACTCCGTTAGTCGATGCAGAAACTAAGGAGTCAGCATCTCGCGCTCGTGGTAAGAAGTCTGGCAGGAGCTATAACCGATCCGTGAGAGCTATTAGCGCTTTAAATCCTAACTCTTATGATGAAACCGAGGATGGCGTGAGAGTCTCTTACTGGTTTGGGCACATGGAATGTCTGTTCAAAATATTGTGTGCACATAAGCTGAGAAGGTGCACATAGCCTCTCTATCTTTGAAAGATGTGGCGAGCGAACGGTGGGAGTCTACAGGGTTAGCTGATCGCCCTAGATTGAACTAGGAGATGTTCAAGACTAAGATGATGGACCATTTTTTCTCCAAAGCGCTAAGGGAGGAGAAGCGCAAAGAGTTCCTCTACCTAAAGAACCCAGGGTTGAATGCGACCGAGCTAGCGGCAAAGTTCAATCATCTGTTGCACTATTATGACATTACCAACACTGAGGAAACGAAAACGGTACTTCATGAATTGGTTGAGTCCGAGACTGAAGTCAATGTTGTTGCGTCATGGCTTCTCCACTCTTAAGGAGTTCATTGATGAGACTCTTCGTATGGAGTCGTCCTTGGAAGAAGAAACGACATAGCTTAACCAACAACATCGTGTTACCGGTAACCAATATCATAGTGGATTCAAGCGTATGGCACCGCCCTTTGATTTCTTGAAATCAGGCTGAGCAAAGACCGAGACAACTAAGTCAGTATCAACATGCTGATCGAAGTAAGGGCGCAATTCAATGTTATAACTGTGGAGTTCCTGTCCACAAGAGTAATGTGTGTCCAAAGCCAAGGAAGGCCTGATTTTCTTGTGGAAAGGAAGGGCATTTGAAGTCATACGGCCCTAAGGATAGACAATCTGGGGTTGAGTCTCGGCATGTGTCAGTGAGCTATAATGACCGGCATCAGCAAAAACCCGCTAGAACTACTACTACTGTTGTGCAGGCGAATGCCCAGGACACGGGTAACGCTCCACTTACTTCAAGAAGTCAAGGTCAACGATTTTATGAGATGCGTGAGGCTGATGGTCCGAACACCCTAGTGACTCAAGGTACTCTATACCTCCATTCTACGTAGTTTGCATATGATTTGATTCCGGTGCTACACATTCCTTTATTTCTGAACGATTTGTTAGTAAGTTAGGACTAAAATGTAATGATACATGCGAATCATTCGTAGTAAATCTCCCCAATGGGGAACAGTAAATAGGAACTAGACAGTTGATGAGATTCCAAGTGACCCTCCAAGGTCGGGAATTCAAAGAAGATCTAATCTGTATTGCCATGGCTCCATACGGCATTATTCTCGGGATGGATTGGCTGACACTTCATGCGGGGGTAATTGACTTTTTTACGAGGACAGTGACAGTTTCGTCAGGGGGCCATCATGTGTGTAAGTTCAAAGGTCGGAATGACTCCGATAATGGGAACTTAATTAACGCTATGGTAGCATTTAAGCTACTACAACAAGGTTGTTTTGGGTATCTGTGTTATTTAGATGCGCCGAATAAAGATAAAGTTTTGGTTCACGACATTCCTATTGTGCGTAAATTCAAGGATGTCTTTCCAAAAGAAATCCCGGGTCTACCCCCGAATCGTGACGTGGAGTTTACTATTGATTTGGAACCTAGGACGACGCTAATCTCTAATGAACCCTACTGTATGGCTCCAATAGAAATGCAAGAGCTGAAGAAGCAGCTTGAAGAGTTGCTTGAGAAAGGCTATATTCGACCAAGTGCATAGCCTTGGGGTGCTCCCGTCTTGTTTGTCAAGAAGAAAGATGGATCGTTTAGGCTTTGCATTGATTATCGCGAGCTAAACAAAGTCACCATCAAGAACAAGTATCCTTTTCCAATGATTGATGATCTTCTAGACCAATTGCAGGGTGCTAAAGTCTTCTCCAAAATCGATCTGAGATCAGGTTACCACCATCCCAGGATTCGAGAGGAGGATATTCCGAGGACTGCATTTTGGACACGTTACGGCCACTACGAGTTTGTAGTTATGCCATTCGGACTAACTAATGCCCCTGCTATGTTCATGGATCTGACGCATAGATGTTTCCAGCAGTATATTGACAAGTTTGTCATGGTGTTCATCGACGACATTCTAGTCTACTCGCCGGACAGGCATACTCATGAAGAGCACCTTGGCATTGTCATATCAGTTCTTCAGGAAAACTAGTTGTACGCCAAGTTTTCCAAATGTGATTTCTGGTTGAAGGAAGTTTCCTTCTTGGGTCACGTGATCAACGAGAATGGTATGATGGTTGATCCTCAAAAGATAGAAGCAGTTGCTAACTGGAAACAACCTCAAAATGTTAAAGAAGTTCATAGTTTCTTGGGACTTGCAGTCTACTACAGACGTTTTGTCGAGGGATTTTAAAAGATCGTCTTACCTATGATCGGTCTATTGCACAAGGTTCACAAAAAATTTATCTGGAGTGAAGCTTGTGAGACCAGTTTCCAGAAGATGAATAAGTGTTTGACATCTGCACCAGTGTTAGCTCTACCAAAGGCCAAAGATGGTTATGTGATTTACAATGATGCTTCGAAACAAGGTTAGGATGTGTACTAATGCAGAATGGGAAAGCCATAGCATATTGATTGGCGTTTTACCAGTCGTTGGTCCTGTCAAAGATAAATCCAACTAAATATCCACTAGTTAAGCGGCAAGTCGGAGTCGATTCCACAGGGAGCCACAACGATAGTTTATTTCAAGAGTGTTACCAAAAGTAACAAAAGGGGTTTTGGTTTGTAAATTTCTGAAAGCAATAGTAACCGAAAATTGTTGGATTTTTGTAAACTTATAACAATGAAAAGCTCACTCTTTCAGTCTCAGCACATTATTCTTATGGAAAGTTGATCATCGAAATCTAATAAAGTTATGTTCTTTTAAATAAATAATCTAATTGTCCTACTCTTTGTTCGTAAATAGCAACTAGTCCAAATAGTCCTAGAAACCCTTGTTGTATGCAATAACCAAAGAAATCCTAAGGTTCAACTACTCAACAACATAAAGATCAAAGATAGGTAGGCCTATGCAATACCATTGGCAAATCGCCGATACTCGACAGAGGTTTATAATCTCTACAAAAGAAGCACTCACAAATAGTCTATGCTAATTCTGATTGCTACCTGAAAGACAAGACTTTTCAAATCGAATTATCAAGCCTAGCAGTATGAATGAATACTAATCAACCTAGTTTCGAACCTAGATAAAATCAATACCAATCAATGACAATAAGCACAAGAGAAAATAAAACAATGCTGAAATTATTATATGAGAACATAAACATAGAATTCTCACAAACAATTCCTAGAATAAAGGCCTCAACCTAAGAGTGAACTCGTAGGAACTTAGCCAGACATAGCCAAGAGAAAGCTATACATAATGGTGGATAAACCAACCAGGATTGAAGGTAGAAGATGGTAGAAAGGTGGCAGCTTTCCTCTTGTTGGCTGAATTTCTAAGAACTAATTGTAAAGTGGAAAAAGATCTAATCTAACCTAAAAACTACAGGTATATATAGTGTTTAAATCCTAGGGAATAAAATAACTAAGAATAAATGAATAAAATGGGAAAAACTAATAAAATCTGATAACTTCCCGGGCTTAAATCTGCATTTTAGTTTGGGTCTGCCAAAAGTCGCGGTCGCTACCTTCAGGGTCGCGGTCGCTACTTTTCACCAATCACTCAGGAACGTCTCTAGTCTTGATCGCTAGTTCAGGGGTCGCGATCGCTACATTCATGTCGAGACAAAGTCGCGATCGCTACTTTATAGTCACGACCGCTACTTCTTCTTCGAGGGAAAATCTCGACCGAGACTCCAAAGTCTCGACCGAGACTTCTTCGTCTTGGCTCGTCTTCGTCTTGAAACCTTCTCTCGGACTGGTCTTCATCTTCTGCAAGCTTCTGAGGAAGCTCGGCTTTGCCTCTCAGCTCCTCCATGGGTGTAGGTGTGGTCGTCTTCTCTCTAGCTCCGTCCCAAATGCAGTAGAGGTGAGTACAAACAGGATCTCCATAACACAATACGACATAATAACGCTTAAGAGCATCCCGCAAATCTATAAGTGAACAATCATACCTGATTCCGGGAATACCACTCAATAAGCACCTAAACACCACTAATCCTAAGCTAATAGTCGCTAGTTACACCATATAATAAGCTCCTATCACATATGCGTCTTGATAGCTAAAGCCATATGAAGCAAACTACCCTACCCATGACCTCGAGTTAGCCGCTATGTTGTTCGCTCTTAAGATCTGGAGACACTATCTCTGGTGTGCGTTGCCAGATATTCACTGATCATAAGAGCTTGAAGTTTGTGTTCACTGAGAAGGAGTTGAATATGAGACAACGTCGATGGTTGGAGTTGATCAAGGATTATGATATTGAGTTACTCTACCATCCAGGAAAGGCCAACGTTGTAGCTGATCCTTTGAGTAAGAAGCCAAACCATGAGACTGATATAGCTCTGCTCACTACTCAGCCGGAATTGCAACGTGAATTATTGTGAAGTGAGACCGAAGTGTGGTTTGATCGTCATCAATGGCATTTGAACATGCTGGAAGTGCAATCAACCTTGCTAGAGCAGATTAGAGAGAAACAAGTGGTTGATCTAGTCTTGGTGAAACTTTGCAGTGATGTCCATGATGGGACAGCGCCTGGTTTCATGATTTAGGATGATGGATCACTTTGGCATCAGAACCGTATATATGTACCTGATGTAGCAGAAGTGCGTCAACTAATCATGAAGGAAGCTCATTCTTCAGCATATTTGGTACATCCATGATCAAGTAAGATGTACAAAGACTTGAAGAGGAACTTCTGGTGGCCAAACATGAAATGGGATGTTGCAGATTTCGTGTCAAGGTGTTTGACTTGCTAGAGGGTAAAGATTGAACACCGTAGGCCAGGTGGAGAGATGAAACCTCTTCCGGTGCCAGTATGGAAGTGGGAAGACATTGCTATTGGACTACGTTAATGGACTTCCTAAGACTCAAGGGCACAAAGACGCTATCTGGGTGGTTATTGATTGACTTACTAAGAGTGCTCATTTCGTCGATATCAAGTCGACTTGGGGAACTCAAAAGTTGGCCGAGGTATTCCTGCACGAGATTGTGTGTCTTCAGGGTACTCCTAAGACCATAATCTCCCATTGTGATGGTCGTTTCATGTCAAGGTTCTGGAAAGAATTGCATAAGGCCATGGGAACAGAGCCGAGGTTTAGTAAGGCTTTTTATCCACTTACAGATGGTCAGTCAAAAAGGACGATTCAGACTCTTGAAGACATGTTGAGAGCTTGTGTCCTATACCGAACTTCTAGTTGGCAAATCATCTTAAGTCTGATAGAATTCACCTACAACAACAGTTGGCATGGAACCATCAAGATTGCTCCATTCGAAGCCTTGTATGACCGGAAGTGCAGATCACAAATCTATTAAGATGAGAATGCTGATAAGATCTTGTTGGGTCTTGAGCTAGTAGAAAGGACTGCCTCAAATGTCGTAGTAATCAGACAAAGGATGCTTAGAGCCAAGATCAGACATAAGTCCTATGTAGACTTGAAGCGGAGAGATGTTGAGTTTATAGTTGGCGATAAGGTATTTGTCCGAGTATCTCCATTGAAGGGAGTGTTCAGGTTCGGTAAGCGTGGGAAGCTTAACCCTCGCTATGTTGGACCGTTCGAAATTCTTGATAGAGTTGGATCGCTGGCTTATCGTCTAGCATTACCACCATCAGTTGCACCCGGTGCATAATGTCTTCCATGTATCGTTGATAAGGAAATACGTGCCAAACGACTCTCATGTTCTCAATTATGATGAAATCGAGATTCAGGAGAATGAGACGTATGAAGAGCAACCGTTCGTATTCTGGAACGAA
The DNA here is from genome assembly GCF_046119375.1 of Phyllobates terribilis. NCBI lineage: Eukaryota > Metazoa > Chordata > Amphibia > Anura > Dendrobatidae > Phyllobates > Phyllobates terribilis. The sequence goes on from NW_027367552.1 coordinate 48,199, forward strand.
GGGTCAAGCAGTTACATCGCAAGAATGTTCCACTCGTCAAAGTTCTTTTGTCCAAGTCCGGTTCCGAGCAAGTGAATTGGGAAACTTGGGAGAATGAAGCTGATATGCATAGTCGTTCCCCTGGAATATTATTTAATTTGTCATACTCTCATCACTTATACGACTCACTAATAGCTCTTTATTTATAAATAAATACGCTTTGCAGTATTTATTATACTGTCCGGAAAATTAAATTCTTCCTTTTCCTTTTGTATTTCAAAAGAATTATGGATGAGATTCAGAAATTTCGGAAATTAGTTAAACAATTGTGATTATCTATATTATTCATTTTAGGTTTTCATAAATTTATTTAATGGTTTCCATAATTAGAAATTAGGGTTTAGATGTGTGTATTCTACCACAATATAAACCCACCTCCGTTCCAAATTTTTTTATAGTTGGCCGCACACAAACAAATGAAACAGGAAATAGAGCTTCGTTTCACCTCTTTTGTTCCTCCCCTGTTGCCCTTCCTCTCCAAACAATCAAACCTACGTGTCAAGAAGAAATCTGTTGTTTCTTTGAGAACATTATTTACAGCTAGCTACTGCTATAAATAGAAAACTAAACATTGTAATCCAGTATCACATTACAATATAAATTCTTCTCCTTCATAATTGTCTCAAACTATCCAATTCCCTTTGTGCGATTGCTTTTCTTCTTTCTATCAATCATGCGAGGTGATTAAACTTGTTGTTGTTCTCTGAACATTAGCCCGATCTATCTGTTCTCCTAACTCCATTCTTCCGGTAACAAAGGTATCAGAGCCAATCGATCCTCCGACAATGGCAGAAACGCGCAGAGATCAACAAATTAAGGAAGTTGTTGTCAAAGAAGTCGAAGCTATGCTACAACCTCAGATTAGGGCAATGTTCGAGAAACAAATTTCCAAGATGGACAAGCATATCGAGGAGTTGTTCGAGGCACTCAGGTTGCACACTGCAGCGATGGCTGAGAAGCACACCTCTTCTTCCTCTCGCAACGATCAAGATTCACCGCACCACCAAGCACATGATGTGACGAAATTCCAGAGGTCAGGACATGCGAATCCTTATTCTGGCTTAACAAGATTGGCATAATTGGACTTTCCTAGATTCGCCGGAGACAAGATCAAGGAATGGCTATTCAAAGTCGAACAGTTCTTCGCAATAGACCACACGCCAGAGGAGCTCAAGGTCGGCATTGCAGCGATCCATTTCGATCTCCAAGCGGCAACCTGGCACCAGTCCGTTATTCAATCAGAATTGGGGCCTGCATTGCTCATCAATTGACATTCCTACAAGACGTTGCTTCTGGAGAGGTTCGATGAGATCTTGGACGATCCTATAGCAGAATTGAATTCTCTTCAGGAAACAGACGGTATTGCTGCGTATCATGATCAATTTGAGCTCATCCGAACCAGGCCGAGTTTACCGGAATATTACCTGGTGAGCGCTTACCTTGCAGGCTTGAGAATGGACACGCAAATGCACGTTCATATGCTCCATCCTAAGTCTATTAGGCAATGCTTGCTCTTAGGCCGCTTGTACGAGAGGGCTCATCCCAAGAAACCAGTCTTCTCCAACTGGCAGTCGTCCAAATTCACTGCAGCACCAGCACAGAGCAAGGGACTTCTGCCAATTAACAAGAATTTGGAGAACCGCATTCTTACAGAACCTCAATTAGCACCAAGAAAGTTCCTGACAACAGAACAAATGAATGATCAAAGATCAAAAGGGCTTTTCTATTACTGCGATGAAAAGTACACCCCATGCCATCATCTAAAGCACAAGAAAGCGCAACTTTACCTCTTAGAGTGCGAAGATGATAAAGACACCAACAACTATGAGTCTGATTCTGATGTAAACGACGAGGAGCCACAAATTTCAGTTAGTGCAGTGGCAGGTACATCTGATTACCGTAAAATGCGTGTCAAGGGAATTTTTGAGAAACGTCCAATCTTCATCCTCATTGATTCGGGAAGTACCTACAATTTCCTTGACAAAGCTGTGGCTGATCGATTGGGATGCAAGATTCAACCAAAGCCTAACACTAAGGTTCGGTAGCCAATGGCGGTTCTTTACAAGTATGTGGTAAGGTGGATAACTTCACATGGAATTCCAAGATGTGGAGTTCGTAGCTGATTTCATGACAATTCCATTGGGATGTTGCGACATGGTATTAGGTATCCAATGGCTTGAGACATTATGACCTATCAAGTGGGATTTCAAAAACCTCACAATGAAATTTATGATTCACAACAGGAAGTTGATCTTAAATGGTATAAAAAGTGGCTCAGTTAGAGAGGTCAAGGCCAAGCAGCTGAACCGTTGGTCAGATTCTGTTGTTCAATTGTCAATGATTTGTATTGAAGAAACTCAATCTGTTGGCTTGTCACCTTGTTCACTGAACGCAGCTTCAACATACACTTCTACACCAAAAATTGCACAATTACTGGCAGAATTTGGTGATATCTTCACAAAACCAACTGCACTACCCCGTTTCTGGCCTAATCATGATCACAAGATTCCATTATCGGAGGGTGCTAATCCAATTAATCAACGCCCTTACAGGTATGCAGTACATCAGAAAAATGAAATTGACAACATCATTAAAGATATGTTGCAACATGGAATAATCCAGCACAGCTCCAGTCCATATGCATCTCCGGTAGTTTTGGTCAAGAAAAAAGATGGGACATGGTGTTTATGTGTAAATTTTAGAGGGCTCAATAACCTTATAGTGAAAGACAGATTTCCCATTCCGCTAATATAAGACTGAATGGATGAATTAGGGGGTTCCATGATCTACTCCAAGATTGATTTACGAGCCGGTTACCACCAAGTACGAATGGCACCACCGGATATTCACAAGACTGCGTTCAAGACACACACCGGTCACTACGAATACCTTGTGATGCAATTTGGGCTGACCAACGTTCCAACACATTTCAAGGGTTGATGAACTCGGTTTTTCAGAAACTTCTAAGGAAATTCGTGCTGATTTTTTTGATGACATATTGATATACATCACCTCACCTGCAACTCATTTTGATCATCTTCGACAGGTGTTCATCCTAATGCGAGAAAACATGTTATTTGCTAAAATGAGCAAATGTGCGTTTGCTGTTGATCGAGTAGAATATCTGGGACACTACATCTCAGCTGAAGGGATTTCAACGGACCCACAGAAAATCAGAGCAGTTCAAGAGTGGATTATACCAAAGACATTGAACCACCTCAGAGGGTTTTTGGGGTTAGCAGGCTACTACAGAAGGTTTGTGCGCAACATCGGCACCATCGCGAGACCCTTGACCTTGCTCACTAAAAAGGACTTCTTCAACTGGTCTGAGGAAGCAACTGCCGCCTTCCAACTCCTGAAAAATGTGCTTTGTGAAGCACCAGTTCTAACACTTCCACAATTTGACAAAACCTTTGTGGTCGAAATTGATGCTAGTGGTGAAGGTATAGGAGCAGTTTTGATGCAGGAGGGTCACCCGCTAGCCTACATCAGCCGGCACCTCAAAGGCAAGCAGCTGAACTTGTCAATTTACGAAAAAGAGCTTTTGGCTGTGGTGTTTGCTGTGCAGAAATCGAGGCATTATTTGATCACGGCGCACTTCATTATTCGTACAGACCAGCGAAGCATGAAGTACCTCCTCGAGAAACTCCTCAACACCCCGATCCAACAACAATGGCTTCCAAAATTGTTGGAGTTTGACTACGAGATTCAATACAGGGAGGGAAAAGAAAATCTAGCCGCTGACGCATTATCTACAATGGAAGGCTCCGAAATCCTTAACATGTCACTCTCTGTTCTACATAGTGATCTTTTACAAAATATTCGTGATGCTTATGCCAGTGATCAAGCTACATCGGCTATAATAGAGGATTTGAAACATGATGGAGGTCGTTAATATTATGCCACTATTGTTCAATGTCTTCTAAGGTTCATTAAGTCTTAGATGCGCTTCTCAAGTATATAATTGCGCTTTTATACTTGGAGATGCGCTTGACCTGTGTAGAACACTTAGTAATTGATTTACTAAAGTCCTTAAACGCGGAAGAGGTCAGACAAAAATAAGAGCGCGCTTTAAGTGTTTAAAGCGCACTAAGATTTGCACACAAAGAGTTTCCAAACGGTTAGAACCCTAAGTCACTATTTGACTGGGGATAAAACTCACCACTACTTTGTATTGATAGAAGAAGGTTACAACTCTAGCTTCAACTCTCGAAGCTCACTCGTAAACTCTCTTCTTACAACACTTGAGTTCAGCTCTAGAACAATGGCACTTCACTTCTCTCTGATTACAAACGAGTCAACACTTAAGCTCTCCTAGCTTCTCTCTGAATTCCTCACTTTGCAATAATTAGAGTGAGTGCTACAGTCCACTATTTATACACAAAACTTAAGCTATAACTCTAACTTAATTTCGTGTAACAAACTTAGACTTAGAAAGCTGCCACCTCATCAATCCGTGCGCCTTGATCAAATTGCTAGAGATAATCAACAGCTTGGATTAATTTGGTTTTGTTATTCAACTTGTTGATGCATGCCACCTCAGCAATCCGTGTCCACTGCGCTAACTAACTCCTCCACACTGGCGATCCCTGGATATGCGTCTCAAAGACATTCAAGTTCTTCTCACACCTCTTGTGCACGCAACTTGAATTCTCCCGCTCACCAGCCTTCCCTTGCATTTTCGGCAGTTGTCTTCCACGATAGCGTACACCCTATGCTATGGTGGAACCTCGTGATCAACACTTCTTCAAATTCATTCAAGCGCATCTTCTATGCCTTAGAAGCTTGACTAAACTCACTTCTGGACTTGAATGTGATTATTTAACACCGCTTGTGAAACTTGCTTTCTTCGCTTGGTGTTAAGCGCGACCGAGGACAGTCGAAGCACATCTCTAAGTGACTTAAGCGCATCCCAGCAGATATTACAATAACCTGGAAAGCTTAAAAACACTAAGAGATTAAACATATTAGTTTGTTATCATCAAAACAAAGAGAAATACATTGAACTTTAATATGGCTACAGAAGCTCAACTAACAATTTTCCCCTTTTTGATGATGACAAACCGTTAACAGGTAAGCTCATAATACTTTCTGTAATGATCAAAATGGAGACAATAAACAACAAGTTAATCAAGTATTCAGATTCAGAAATAGATCGAAGTATCTTACCAAGTACTTTACCTACAAATTTTGAATTCCCCCTAAGTTTAAGAATGGTCTCAAACTTCCCCCTTAATCAAAGAAGGATGTACCTGTTTTCTTCCCCCTTTTGACATCATCAAAAAATTCAAGCATAGTCATACGGTAAGAAAGATAGGAGGTTGCGCTTGCTAGCTAAGAAGACAAACAAAGAAAAATAGCGAACAAAAAGCAACTTAAGTACCAGAGAGTCAAGTCAGCAAAGCTCTCAGAGATATAAAAGTCAAAACATACTTGCATTGATCATTGAGTAGCTGTCACAAAAACAGGTAGGATAACCTAGAGAGCTAGTTCACAAACATCTAAACACAGTAGAGAGAAAAATCAGAAATCAGCAAAAGCACTTAGAAGCGCAACCATCACAACACCAACAATTATCGCCTTTCCTCAGATTCGAACTTCTCCTAAACCATAGAGACCATCTTCGTAACCTGCTCAATCAGCACACTTAACTGTTTCTCGACCCGCTCGTGATGCTCTTCTAGTGTTGCAACAACGCTTGAAAAATCTGTAGAAGCAGAAGAAGGACGAGCGCGAGGTCTCAGATCGAAGCGCGAGCTAGAGGGGCGTGTACCTTCAGGTTTAGGAAGCAAGATAGCGCATATAGCATCAGATGTGAGAAATGTAGAGCAATCGTAGTTAGTGAGAGAGAGATCGTAGAGTCCATCGGCTTTGGGCATGGTGCAGACAATGTGAGGGAACGACAAGGTGGCTCATCATTATCTGAGCAGTATTGACCACTGGTTGGAAATAACAGCCGCCATGATACAACAATCTGCAATGGTTACCTTATCCTTGTCGTAATCCCTTGATGTGATATTGGTGATGATGAAATGGTGGAGAAGACGTCGACTTGGTTTCAACTGATCCACTGTGAGAGCGCGCTTGGACACGTTAGGACCAAAGACGGCTTCTTTGAGCTGCTTTTCACCTGCAGGCCAGTTCTTCTTGTATAGACGGCCAAACCTATTAGACTGCCTGGTCAAACCAATCGCTTTCACCAAGTCTTTCACCAAGAACGTCTCTCGTGAATTACCTCGCCAATTGAACCACACTTGTCCATACTTTGGATTAGCTGGCTGATACTCCATCGTTGCGTAGAATTGATACACCATGGAATCATTGCATCACGCTGGTTCGGTTTCCAACTTATCCCAGCCTTGAAAGCTCAACCAGGTAGCAAAGCGCGTGATGTGTGAAGATCCTTGGAGCTCTATGAGAAGATCAGGAGTCACAATTTCTGGAAACAAGAATGAGCGCTTAGCGATACCTGATGGGATGGGAGGAAAATCGTTTACGCTAATGACTTTAGCGCGCTTAGAACGGGTAGATGTGCCTTTTTCTGGGACAACCTCATGTGGTGGCGACTCATGTTCGGAACCGTCTAACGACTCAATTTCTTCAGCGGGAGGAGGAGGAAGAGGTGCATTGTGCTTTCGACTCTTACGGCGAAGCACGTCACTCTGGCGATCTGCGCGCTGAGTGGTTAGAGGAAGTGGAGAATCATGGCTTGGACGAGCTTGAATGTGGAAGTCCTCGTCTTCATCTGAGTCAGAGGGAATAGAGGCCAGAAGGAGAGGTGAGAGACTGTGTACCTGCCTTGGATTGAGTACCTAACCGTGAGGGGGTGTCAATTTCAAGCACACCCTTACCTTTAGAAGTCGTAGAAGGTGGAGCTTGAGAAATGTGTGGAGAAGCTGGAGGTAGATCCAAGCTAACAAATGGATCGTCATTCATTTCCTTTGTGCTATCAAGTTGTCCTTCATCAAATTTCACATGAATACTATCTTCTTCCCTCTGAGTCCTCAGGTTGAGCACTCTATACCCCTTGTTAGAAGAAGCATAACCTAGAAAGATAGCATCGTCATTCCTAGCATCAAATTTACCCAAGAGATCTTTCCAATTGTTATTGACGTAGCACTTGCAACCAAACACTCGTAAGTGAGATATATTCGGTGTACGTCCTTTGAGCAACTCATATGGGGTTTTCTCAAGGATAGGCCTTAACAAGGCTCGGTTAGTAATATAACATGCCGTGCTCACAGCTTGTGCCCAATAGTATGAAGCGACACCACTAGAGAGTAGCATTGTGCGTACCAGCTCTTGTAGAGTCCTATTCTTGCTCTCAAAAACTCCATTTTGCTCAGGGGTTCTAGGAATAGAGAAATTATGATCTATACCCCTTTCATCACAAAATGCTAAGAACTCTCCATTCTTGAACTCGGTTCCATTGTCAGAACGAATTGCACAAATGAGGAGCCCTAAACTCTATGCTAAGAAAAGCGCATGAGTACGAAACTTTTCAAAGGCTTCACTCTTGTCTTTTAAGAAGAGAGTCCAGGTGTAGCGAGAATAGTCATCAACTATAACGAAAATGTAGCGATTACCTCCCTTACTCTGAGTACGTAGTGGCCCACATAAGTCCATGTGGAGAAGCTCTAGAGGAGCCTTGGTCTGCACTACCTTAATAGAAGGAAAGGAGCTTCTTGTCGCTTTGGCCTTGGAGCAATCTGAGCATGAAGTGATGGATTCCACTTTGATGCGAGGAAGACCACGAACCAGGTCTTTGGACTGAAGCTTGTTGAGTAGATGTAGACTAGCGTGTCTCATTCTCTTGTGCCAAAGACTGGTTGTCTCTTCAAGTAGGCATAGGTTGCGCTTAGGGGAGTAGGAGTGGTCGAACTGGTTTTTGTTATCGATGCGCTTACCCTTTAGAAGTATCTCTTGATCAGGGCTGACCACTGCACATTCACTTGTGCTGAACAATACCTTGTTTCCCCCTTGGTCGCACAAGTGGGCTACACTGATTAGATTGAACCGGAGGCTCTCTACTAAATTCACATCTTTGATTTGTATTGACTTGTTTAGATGTGCGCTGCCTCGAGCTTTGATTCTTCCCTGCTTCTTGTCACCGATGCAGACGCTGCCTCCCTCCTTAGCTTGAAATGAGAGTAGTAATGTTGGATCGCCCGTCATGTGACACGAACATCCGCTGTCGATATACCGTCTACTCTGCATTCCAACCTGCAAGTGAAGAAATCAAGCTTTGATCTCCCAATGAAGCTTGCGCTTCGATGGAATATTAGACATAGCTATTGTAGAACTAGTCTTTTGGACTGGCTCATAATATCTAGGATCATTTAAATCAAGCACTAAATGAGGTCTCGCTTCACGAAGCGCAACTCTGCGTGCTGAAGCACAATCGTTCTCGACAGGTGAATGTCGACGACGTGTGCGCTTGCCCTCAGATTTAGCCATTGGCTTATAGGGCTTGTTTTTGAGGACTTTTAGTTCCTCACACTCACGCCTATCGTGTCCATTTTTACCACAAGAAGTACAGTAATGGTTACCTCTCACGTAACCATACTTACCTTTTCCTGGTCTAAATGGTGCTTTCTTCTTAAGTTTCATAGGCTGAGCAGGGGTGCACGCTTGTTTCACATATAAGTGATGCACTTTTCCCCCATGAAACCATTCTTTGGTTTCGGATGGTTTTTCCTCAAGAACATTGATTCTGCTTTTTAAATGAGAGTTTTCACTCTTGTAGGCAGTCAAGTCTTGTTCAAGTGACTTAAGTTT
>NW_027367553.1:0-57000 GCF_046119375.1 Phyllobates terribilis
ACGTGTCCTCCTTGAGATCACACTTGGTTGATGATGACTCTTCTGGTCTAGCTCTCTTATTGGACCACTTATTGACCATCTTTTTCATGAGGGCGACTTCTGTATCATCGTCCTCATCCTTTTCACCGTCATTGATGTCCATCTTCTAAAGCACCTTCGTGAGCTTCAGTGTTGTTCCAGTGACTTCTTTCAATTGTAAGCCCTTTAACGATCTGCATTTTCTTGGTTGAAGAACTTGCCAAATATATCAACCAATGGAAGCTTCTGAAGTCTGGAGACATGAGGGCAATTCTTCGAGTGATCCCGAATTTATCACTCATAGCGTAGATGACAGCCAGTGTTGCTCTGAAGGGGGAATCGTCATGCCAGATGCAGTTAATTTGTTGATCTGATTCGTGAAGCGCGATTGGCATGATGACACACTTTCACCAGGAAGTTGTTTGAAAGATTGAAACTCCCTTTGCAACATAAATTTTATGGTATCCTTCTGGTCTTCGCTCCCTCTGTGTAGGGAAATGATAGCTTAACACATGTCTTTGGCGTTGTATGCCAATAACCTTGTCAATGTCTGTACGAGTGAGTCCGCACAGAATCAGTTGTCGAGCCTTTGAGTTCTTCTCCATCTTGGCATAGTGCTCTGGTTGTCAATCCTTTCTTTCCTTCAGCTCTAGAAGCACTTCGTCTCCAAGCTCTACGATCTTCCAACATTGGTAGTCTTGAGTTTGAATGAATGTCGTGTGCACTCCCAACCACCAATCGAGTTCTCCTTCTCAAAGTTGGTGAGGCTTGTTCACGGACATACCGAGGTCGAATTTGAGTTCTTCATTGTCGTGTTGAATTGGATCCTGCTCTGATACCAATTGTGGATTGTGGAACGTGGAACCTCAGCTTTAACTAAAGATAATAACTTAGTGCAGAAATAAAGCTAGGAACAAGTAAATAGTAAATTCCAAAACGATTGTTGATTTGATTACTCGTAGGGCTTACAACTGTTAGGCGAACACACAATTCTTAGTTTCTTTCTAAACTCTCCTAACTATTGCCTAAGTCCTAAACCAAATGCACTAGCTCTCAGCACTTTCAACAACTACGTTTAAAGAAGATAAACTACGCTATTTTACTATGACATAATCAACGGGAACTAATTATCTAAAAGCTTGATTTAACAATAAATAAGCTATTAAATCCTAACTAATTGATTACGATAACAAGTGCTCTAACACATTCAATTCGTTGTTCTACTCTTTGTTCATAAAAGTAACTAGGCCAAATAGTCCTAGAGACCCTAATCATGCTACAACCAAGGATATCCCAAGATTTAATAACACAATTTCATAAAGCTCAAAGATATGTAGGTTCATGCAATATCATTGACAAATAGTCGATACTTGACATGATTCGAGATCTCCTACCCTATTAGGCACCAACAAATTGTTCATGCAAATAGAGATTGCTACCAAAAGGAAAGATACTTCAAATCGAATTATCAATCCTAGCAATATGATGAATATCAATAAACCTAGTTGGCCAAACTAGAAGAATCAACACAAATCAATGCAAGATAAAGCTGAAGAGATCAAGAAACAATACAACAATCAAAATAGAACACAAGTGTGTGAATCTTACCACAAAACCAAATCCAAGGCTTAAAACTTCAAGATGAACACAGTGGTACATACTTCTTCATAATATGAGAGAAAAGCAAAATTACAAGAGAGAGTGTTTCTTAGAAAATGTTAGATTATCCTAGAGAGAGTATGAGAGAATATATGGAATGTATGGTTAAAACCCTAGAAAATCTATATAAATTCCCCTCTCAAAATGGAAACATCAAAAACTCCTTCAAATCCATAAAGATAAAGTGGTTACAAAGACTTTCTGGCCTTGGGAGTTACTCGGAGGGCGCGACGGCGGTCTACAACCGCGACCGCGGTTAGATCTTTGTTGCCTCATGCGATAAAATCGCCATAAATTTTACTCAAAACTCCAATTGCGCTCAAATTTGGAGGTAACATAGTAGACTTCTGTATCTAACTCCTCGAATTAGGACCACCTCAATCGGACATAGGAGTAGGGAGATCGATCCATTTGAACTCAGCTCAACTCCTCATCACTTCTTTCTTACGCATCTTCGGCTTCACTTCGTCGTCTTTTGTCCCGATGCCTCATATGCTTCATTTAACGATTAAGTGCTTCCAAAACGCCTCTAAAGTCACCTAAAAATCACTTTTGGCGCCATTGGGATTGCGCTTATCAATAGTCTATATACGCGAATAAGACCATCCTTACGCATCCTTGCGAATGAGAACCATAAGCTCTGAGTTGCCTTCTATCACGACCTCCTTACACAGAACCAAGCTTTGCAATGCAGTCTGCCAACCTAGTTGGCCTCACGGAAGACGTTTGACAAGATGAAAATCTGGACAAGAAGAAAGTTCAAAGTGGATGTGAGAAACAATATGGTCCACATCCCCATGGACAAATCCAAATGCCCTTAAGAATATTAATTAAACAAAGTTTTCCCCTTCAATTTCAACAAAGGAAATGTTAAGTTGTTTTAATTTTTGGATAGTTGATCTAAGGGCTAAAGCTTCGGTTTGTAAGATAGTCATTCTTAGTCCAGAATCATTATACAGGAAGATTGGGGAGCCAAGATGGTCCCGGATAATGAATCCTATAGAGGCGTTGCCATGACAATCAACAACCTCATAAAAATTAGCTTTTAAATAGTTCATGTTCGGTTTTTTTCCAAGAAATTCTAGATTTTCTTCTGAGAGGAAGTTGTGTTTGTATTGGATTAGCATCACTCAAATCTGTGTTTAGTAGTTTGTTTTTCTCCTATTTTCTTCAAAGATTGATCTTAAATTTATGTACATCATTTACTTTGTCCATAGAGTCTATTTGAAAGATGGTTTAAATACGAACGAACCTAATATCCCTCTAAGTCGTAGTAAGGCAAATAAAATCATGCTTTGTCATATTTGATGATAGTTCAAACAAAATCACCTCAAGTGATTTATTATCTATCTGGATGTTATTTATATGTATAAGGAATATCATGTTTTGTTTTTTAGTTGATTGAGTGTGAGTGTACATTCAAAGATAAGTAATAAGCATCCTCAGATAAATTTACTCCCTCTGTACCCTTTTATTTTCCCTGTTTTGACCAGACACGTATGTCAATGTTTGCTTTATATTGTAAATATCTCTATATATGTTACTAAAAGTTATAAAAACTTGATGCTATTAAATATTCATTGAGATGAATAAAATAAATCACACATGATTATGTTTTTTCTTATATATTGGTCAAAACCGAGAAAATTCTATAAAGTAGTGAATAATATCAAAAGTAAAAAAAGATAAAACAAAAGGGGCGGATGGAGTAATAGATAACCCAAACTAGCTTAAGGCTCGTGCCCTGCGCGGATATTGAAAACTTAATATATACGATTATAAAATTTTGGAGTAATAGTAACATGTAAATGTAACATATATCTTAATAAAATAATAAAAAGTTAAAGGAAAGAATTCTACTAAAAACATCGTCCATTATAAATTGTTAAACACATCTTTATATACTACATTAATTGTTTTACTTGAAGTGTGATTATCCTTATCACAAATCAAAACAATCATCCCCTCTTTTCTGGGAACCCTTAAAAATGCCACATAAAATTTTCCATGCGTAAATACTGGACGTGGAAGAAACAACCCAACCCGAGAAAGTGATTGCCCTTGGCTTTTGTTGATTGTCATGGAAAAACAAACCATTATTGGAAATTGTCTCCGTTTTAACGCTAAAAGGCAACGTGACATCAGAAGGAGTGAGTGTCAAGCGAGGGATGATAACTTTGAATCCAATATTTGTACTTGTTAGTCAAATACCCAACATGTAAAGATATTAATAATGGGTTTAAATACAAAAAAGTAGGACATATATTAGATTTAGAATGATAAATCAAAAGAATGTGATAACCTGAAATTATTTCTGCTTCAAAAAGTGTGTGTCACAAGCCTACTAACCACCAATCTATTCCATTACACAAACCAGAAGATTGATCAATGTTGCGAAGTAGCATGACTGATACTCCTACCTTAAGTCTCAAACAATGACTAGTAATCCCTAAAAGCTTAATAGAATTCAGATAATCAACTGAAAAAATCTCTGAATCATACTGTTCGTTCCCATCTATCTGAGATACTATCAGAGCTAATGTAGAACCTTTCTTCTCTGGGCAATAAGGACATACTAAAATCATTAACTTTTTCTACAAGTTCAAGTGTCGGGGCAAGAATAGTTTTTTCCTCAAAATACATTGCATATGACAATCTATCAGTCACAGAAGGATAATAGCATCTACAATAGATGTAATGGGATTATATGTCTCTAGAATACCCAAATCGGGAGGAATATCTATCAGTACTTCCCCATCACCAGAATATCCAATGGTTCCATCACCCACACTAAGAATCCATTCTGAAAATTCTCTAAGCTTTGCCAAATCAAATTCTGTACGCCATCTTGAAGCCTCATATTTCTTTTCGATTGAAGAACTTTACAATGTGCCCATAAGTATGATGAGTTCAGGTTTGCTGAAACAATTTATTGTCTTGTTCCTTTAGTAATGACATGAAGAACTGTCTAGAATCTCCAACCTTACCACCAAATGGAAGCTCCAAGCTATTTGGATTAGATTTTGAAAGGACATCTCTTAAACTTCGATCTAATGCCTCAAAATAATGTTTGTTTGTCATCGAAGCTTCATCCCATATGATAATCTCATCCTTCGCTAATAGCTCTGCTAATGGTGTTCTCGGTTTGATGTTGCACATTGAGTTATCTTATATATTAAGCGGTATAGAAAACCTCGAATGTGCAGTTTTGTCGCTCGGAAGTAAAAGAGAAGCAATGCCACTTGCTGCAACTATTAGAACAATACCACTCTCGCATCTTATAGCAGTTGTCATATAAATGTTTTCCATGTACCATCGTATCCATATAGGAATACACCCCAAACCTCTTGATACAACATTCATGATATCATCATATACTCCATGTTGCTCATCAGTGAAGGTAGAAATAAGCCTCATATTTTCTTGTCTTAGTACTTCTCTATCATAACATAGTTCTTCTTGGATGAGCTTGTTAATACCTTCAACTATCACAAACTATAGGTACTATCAATAAAAGTTTATTTACAAACTATATATTTTACAAAGTGATACTACTAAGAAAATTATCTTCTATATTAATACTTGTTTATAAAGTGCATAATTTAAATTCTATTTATCTAGTTAAGATATTTGTAGTTTAAAAAAACTCAATATCGAAAGAAATATGTCAATATAAAATATTTTGTTTGGGAAAGTTTTTTTAAAAAGTGTCACGATATTTGGATTTATTTTAATATAACATACAGAATAAATCATGAAATACATACAGTACCCTTTGATTTTTAGGGAAACATATCGTTTATTATAATTTCAATTATATATTAAAATATGTGTTTGTAGTAGTTAATTAAAAAAGTAAAAAAATCTAATTTAAGAGTTAGTTTTAGAAGAATCCTTCAAATTTAATAATAAATTAGATTAAAATATCATTATTTTAGCCATTGTTCCTAAAAACGTGAAGTTTTATTTAAAGATAATAATTAGAAGAGAGAGAATAGTAGAATCAATAGAAAATTATACCTAGAAAATTATAAGCTAGAATGAAAGAGAGAACTCTAAATGGGGCAACAATATTTGGATATTATTTTAACATAACATACTAAATAAATCATGAAATACATATGGTACCCTTTGATTCTTACGGAGACATATAATTTATTATAATTCCAATTAGATGTTAAAATACATTGTCTATAGTAGTTCATTTGAAAAGTAAAAATAATCTACACTAAAAGTGAAAAACATAACAATTCGACACTAAAAGTGAGAAATTTACATTAATTAATTTTGGATTATTGAGATTCTGAATGGAACAGGTTTACATATGAGAAACATGGTATGATTTGATAATAAGATGAGATTTGATTAAATGATGAAATATGATTAGATGATGAGTAATCATTAGACAAAATAGTGACATGGTGGATCCAAATTTACATCAATGTGAAATCGGATCGTTGAGATTTAGAATGATTAGGTTTAAATATGAGAATTTTAATATATAGATATAAATAAATAGGTACTATCAATAAAAATTTATTTACAAACCGTATATTTTATATAATGATACTACTAAGAGATTATCTTCCAATTAATACTTGTTTATAAAGTGCATAATTTAAATTCTATTTATCTAGTTAATAATATTTTTAGTTTGAAAAAGCTCAATATCAAAAGAAATATGTCAATCTAAAACATTTTGTTTGGTAAAGTTTTTTTAAAAAAGTGTTGCGATATTTGGATTTATTTTAATATAACATGCAAAATAAATTCATGAAATAATATTGTGGATCATTTAGCTTCAATTACCTTAATATAACTAAAGATTATATCTTTGGTGCGGAATAAGATTAAGAACTATGTGAACAATGATTGCCAAAACGATTTTCTTTATTGATTTCTACTAGGGCTTACAACCTCAGGAGAAACACACAGTTCTTAGTTCATCTCTAAACTCTCCTAGATATTGCTTAAACCCTAAATCAATAATACAAACTCTTAGCACGAACAACCTTTGCTAGAACGATAATCTAATCTATTTATACTAGTGGCATAATCGTTGGGAACTAATCATACGAAAAGCTAGATAAAATCATTAAATAAGATACTAAATCTTAACTGGCTAACTAAGATAACAAAGTAGCTCTAACAACCTAGATTACGGATCTATGAGAATTGTGGATCATGAAGATCTTAGGCCTAACTAAATATTGAAACTTTTTTGTGTGGAAATACAAGACTAAGAACAAGTAAACAATTAATTCCAAAACGATTGTTGATTTGATTTCTCGTAGGACTTTACAACTATTAGGCGAACACACAGTTCTCAGTTTCTTCCTAAACTCTCCTTATTATTGCCTAAGTCCTAAATCAAGATGAACCCTCTCTCTCGTGTTCAACAACAACGTTAAAGTAAATGAACTAAACTATTTATACTATGGCATAAGTACTGGGAACTATTTACCTAAAAGGCATGATAATAATAATAAATAAACTACTAAATCTAAACTAGCCGAGTATAATAACAAACTTGCTTCAACAATTAAGATCTCTAATCTAGTAATCTTTGGCGTATCAAATCTTTCCTTCTATAGTGCCTTGAAAGATTTCTTTCCATATATACGCGCTCGGTCCCCTTCAGTGTATTCGGTTTCCTTGAACGCGTCCTCTTTGTGTAGCGCTTTTGATGGCGCAATCTGATGGCGCGGAGCATTTTAGGCATCTAAAAGGGGAATTTCCACTCACTTGAGCAACAATAATGGAGGTAGCGAAGAAGGAGGTGTTGAAGCTCCAACAAGCGGATATGATCTTCCCTATCTTGGATAGCAAGTGGGTTAGCCCTACACAAGTTATCACGAAGAAAGGATGGATGACCGTTATGGAAAATGACAAAGGTGAGATGGTTCCTCAACGAGCACAAAAGGGGTGGAGGGTTTGCATCAATTACCACAAGCTGAACGCGGTAACTTGAAAGGACCACTTCCCCTTACCCTTCATTGATCAAATGCTCGAGAGGCTTGAAGGACTGTACATGCATAGGACTTATTTAATTTAGGGGGAACTAGAACATATGAAGTTAAAGAGCAATGCTTATTACTTGTTCATTGATCAAGGGGGAATTGAAAGCTGCTTCTTTTCTCAACTCTATAGTATGTTCTATGCCAAGATTCTAAGTTTGTCATCATTGAAAAGGGAAATTGTTGGTTATATGAACTATCCCCTTAGTTAGTATAACTGATAATGCCTTAGTTTTAATGATAACAAACTACCTTATGAACTAATATATGAATTGAGTGAGATATTGCGGGAAATCGATAGGCCTTTGAGTTACTTAGGAGGTTTAAGGGTGAAAAGCAACAAGTTTAGAGAAGATACAAGTGCGAGTTCAGCAGAGACTGCGCTCAAGACGCTTATCTAGGAGCAAGGGAACCGAGGGATACTGAAGGGGACCGAACAATAAGAGTGAAGGATTGAGCTGCACAAATAACACGCTACACAAGGAGGACGTGCTCAAGGGGACCGAAGACATTCAAGGGGACCGAGCGCGTATATATGGAAAGAAATCTTCCTAGAGCTAAAGAAGGAAAGAGTTGATTCGTCAAGAGATTTACCAGATTCGAGATCTTAACAGTTGAAGCTAGTTTTTCATACCTTAGCCTGGAATTTCCGAATCACTCCTTCATGCTATTTTGTTTCCGGCTTGGCCAAGCCCGCGCACATTCCAAGCTAAGGCATTCATCGGGAAACCTCCTATCGGACGCTGCTAGGGACGTCTAAGATTCCTCTTCCGTTGCCAACAGACGTAGTTGAGTGTCAGATCAACATCTAACAATCTCGACTCTCTCAAAGCCATAGAAGCCACCTTAGGAGGACTAGAAGATGGAGGAATGTTTGCAGAGTGCTCAACTGCCAAGGCCGTAGGTGCCGCTGTATCATTGCCTCCTTAGCAGTCACATTCCCCAACTGAAGGTCCTTCCTAGGTGGTAGACCAACCTGATCATCAACAGCAGCAATAGACTGAACCAATTCCTGTGGCAGCACAGGCTGGACCCTGGTCACCACATCCGCAGACTGAACCCCAACTGGGTCACTATGTGAACTCTCGGTCTGAACAACAACCTGACTCTTCTCAGACATAACATCAACACTCGCAGAAGGATCGACAGTCTCAGCAGGGTGAACCGGTGCCGGAGCAGGAACAGGAGCCTTTAGAGCAGCCAAAGTAGCTGCCTTCAGACCTTGTGCTTTCCGCTTACCCTTCATACCAACATCATCCCGCTTCTCCTTAAACTGACATAACTCATCTGAGTGACAAAAATGAAAACAACCCTTGCAATACTTAGGCTCGTTTTCAATCAAGAAAATAGCAGCAATAGATTCTCCATCATCAAAATCCAAGGTCATACCTCTAGAAAAAGGAGCAACAAAGTTTACCTCAACAAGAACTCGAGCATAAGACCGCCACAGCTTGCTGTACGTGACAGTATCAACAAACAAAGGCTTCCCCACATGCGAAGCTGTCCGACTAAGATATCACGTATCCAAAAGTTCTTTGTTAAACCAAAGATCCTAACCCTTAGAGGAATAGTAGCAATGTCACGTCGATTAAACGTGAACTTGTCTGGAATCATCTTCAAGATGATAGGCCTGCCAAACATGAAATACGGTCCCCCAAGAAGAACCCTATCTCTATCCATCTCAAACTCAAACGAGAAGATTAACCAACCCTCCTCAACCTTGTACTTAGCCTTAACACCCCAGCTACGCATCAATTCAAGCAACATCTGATGACCAGGATTATAACCAACATACTGACCAAGTAAAGACCATCCCCAGACTCTCTCGATAGGCAAACCGTTAGAAACGCTAATAGCAACACGATCCGAAGTAGGAGGAATTAAAGAGAGCTTACCTCCAAACCAGAATTCATGAAGATCTTCTTCGAATTCTGAGCCCACGCATTCGGAACAGCACTCACGGGAGCAATCAGAGAAGGGGCAACCTTCACAGGAGGTCGAGCAGTATCCGAAAGTAGAGCAATGTTGGTAGGTTCGGAAGACGAAAGCGGATTACCTGAAGTGACGTGTAACCCAAGCAACTCGCCCACAGTAACCGAACTCGCAGGATTACCAACCACCTGCTTAGCGCCACTAGCACTGATGCCGGTCGTATCAACCTTACTCGAAGGATCTGGTAACTGCGGAAATTCTGTCGAATACACCTCATGGTCCGATAGATCATCCGAAGCATGAACCGCACAAAACCCTTCCTGCTCCTCAACCTCAACCGGAGCCCTAGTTACCGAAGTAGATGCCACCGTAGGAGACAAAGAAAGCTGAGTACGCTCCAAAGGAGACATCTTTGACGGCGGAATCAACGGCGATCCCAACTTCGAACCCGGAGAGGCCGAGTATTTGCCTTTACGCTTGTTTTTGCCCATAGCGTGGGCGATACGTAACTTGATACACCAAAACCCTAGTGACGGCCGCCCCCACCAGAACCCCAAACGGAAACGCATGAACGTCAAACCCCCACACAACACAGTAACGCAGGAACGGCAACGCAAGACTCGATTCCAACCAAGCAAATACCACCCTCCCGGTACAGCGACACCGCGATGCTAATGTCCGTACTTTTGACGTCGGTCTCGTGAGGAAGCCGACGGTGGACTGCGACTTGGAGCATCGAGGAAGAAACGAAGCACAAACCAGTCGACACCCCTCGATCGGAAATCCAGGCAGCCGAAAATCGAGAGTAAATTTCCTCCTTTTTGGCCGACGAACTCTGAAGGAGGGCGCCGGCGG
The DNA here is from genome assembly GCF_046119375.1 of Phyllobates terribilis. NCBI lineage: Eukaryota > Metazoa > Chordata > Amphibia > Anura > Dendrobatidae > Phyllobates > Phyllobates terribilis. Next base: position 10,482 of record NW_027367553.1, read on the forward strand.
AATCCTGATCGGCACAACAAGGTGTTGAACGGAGGAGGCACCGGAAACCTCTAGGGCAGAGTCACGTTAGGGCCGGCACCGGGATCTTTTAGATTACTTAAGTGGTTGAATTGACGTGATGAGGTTTATTGTGCTGCGAAATTTCACCCAGTCACTTTAATAGGTTGTGTCTTTATACACTCCATTATTTTGCTGCGTACACTCCAAAATCAAAACGCAATATATTTACGTTTGCAACATTATCGTGTTTAGTTGTAAATTTGGATTCTGAGGAGGCATATACGAAAAAGACGAAACGCAGGTATTCCGCGTTAGCGAAATACCTGCGTTTAATTTTTTTTTTGTACGTAACGCAGTATTCCTGCGTTAGCAGGAAAACTTCTAACGCAGGAAAAACGCGTTTGGCTGGTGCTTTCCTGCTAACGCAGTAATCCTGCGTTTGGCTGGTGTGAAACAGCACCAGCCAAACGCGTTTTTCCTGCGTTAGCAATTATCCTGCTAACGCAGGAGTCCTGCGTTTCGTGTTAAATGTAGCCGTTTGAATATGACCGTTGGAAAACGCAAAATTTTTGCGTTTTCAACGGTCATTTTTACAAAACACTATAAATGCATCTCCATAATCCTTTAGGTAGAACAAATCACTTTGTATGCACAAAAAATGTCTACTAGTCAAGAAGAAGATGGTAAAGTTACGGAAGATTATGAGGAGTACGTTGATCATTTCCCGATAATGATAATGAGTTTGATCATTTGCCCGATAGCAAAGACGATGATGATTTTGACGTTGATAATTTTCCGGTTAGTACTTATTTTCATATATTTATACATTTTATAATCCCTCATTTGTAGTAGATATAATTTGGTAAATATAGTAGATGTTTGAATGTGTATATTTAGACAAAAAGTAAAATTTGGAAAATGTTTGAAAATACAGGGAAGATATTGTGGAAAGGAATTTGAGACTAACTTGAAGTGGGAAAGTCGAGATGATTTGGTTGATTGGGTAAAGAAAATGGGGAAAGAGGTTGATGATGTGTTTAGTTATTCAACGAAGTACCATTAGATATGTTAGCTTGGTTTGTGAACATTTTGGAGAGCAAAGATTGAGAAAGAAAAAAAGTGCTTACGAAGATGAAGGGGAACGGGAGATTGTTGTGGAAACTCGTGAAGGGACGCATACTAAGAAATCGGGGTGCACATTTAGGCTTGTAGGTGTACCGGAGAAGAAGAGTAAGCATAAAACAATTGACCGCAAATGGATATTGCGTATAATGAGTGGTGTACACAACCACAAATTGTTGACTCACTTTCAAGGGCATGCAATCATCGGTCAATTAACCGAGCAAGAGAAGATATTGGTGCGGAGCTTAGGTGAGCCATATGTTCCCCCATCTGCTATATGTAATGCATTGAAAATCTCATTTCCGGGGAATGTCACTTCGCCAAAACAAGTTTTCAAACTATCTACAAAAAGTGCAATTCGTGAACCGTGGGGATTTGACGGTCACCCAATGGACGCTCAATTTTTTAAAACTACGCAAATATGAAGTGTTTCCATTGAGGGAAAATCGGACCAATGAAGTGGACGTCTTATTTTTTGCACACGTTGACTCATTGAAGCTTCTTAAGAGGTTCCCGTATGTTATCGTCATAGACGCCACATACAAGACAAACAAGTAAGTGATACATCATTTATAGTTTATTAGAATTTATCAAATTTTGGACATGTTCTTATGTTTCTTGTATTTTAACGTTAGGTATAACATGCCTTTGGTAGAGATTGTCGGTTTTACATGTACTCACAAGACACTCAACATCGCATATGCGTTTACCAAGAAAGAAGAGATTGTTCATTACACTTTCATCATGAGAAAGCTTCGTTATTTGTGCGAGGAAGCCGGAGTCATGCCAACGGCTATAATGACCGATCGAGAGAAATCACTGATCAATGCAATCCATATTATATTTCCGGAGGCTAAACACTTATTGTGTTGGGTTCATATAAAGCACAACATTGAAGCTTATTGTTCCCCTCTTTTGAAGAATCCTGAAGCAATAAAAGCTTTTTGTGGACAATGTTGGGGACTCTTTTGCTCATATACGGAGGAAAGCTATGAAAAGAAGCTTGAGGAGTTGAAGAATTCATGGAATCCCGGGTTGGTTAGATATGTTGAGAAGTGGTGGCTAACACCTTACAAGGAATACATAGTTAGAGCTTGGACTGACCACCATCTCCACTTTTTCACAAGAACAAGTAACAGGTATCGTAATTGTAAAACCTTATATATATTTTTAGATGATCCATAAATTATTGTCTTTATTATTGTTGATTGTTTTGAAAAGGGTCGAGGGTATGCACAAGGTGTTGAAGAGAATTGTGGATTCAAGTATAGGCGGGTTTAGCAGGATGGTGGTCCGAATCGACTCCGCGATTGACAGCCAGGTTTGCAAGATTAAGGCAAGCATGGAGATATCACGGATCAAGATGCCCACACGATATAACAAGATGAAACCACATATCAAGATTGTGGTTTTCTAGACTCTTTTATAGAGTATCAGATCGGGCTTGATGACCTTGTATCATATATACGGGCTATTAATTGCGGGAAAATTTAAAGAAGAGTGCGATGATTACTGGATGACAGAGTGTCTTGGCCTACCTTGCCTTCACACAATTGCTAGAGCTATCATTCAGAGGAGGCCAATCATGCCTTCTGAGATACACCGCTTCTGGAAGCAGATTGATTGGGATAGGATAATCCGTTCTGACACCGACAATGTTACAGGTGATGATGTCAATATGACTATTGGAGAGATGAGGTGCAACGAGTTTTCCCAAAAGTTTCAAAGAGGTGAGCTAAAGAAATCAACAATAGAGCATATGGGTGAAGTTTTCACAGACTTGGAGTACCCTAACGAGACAACCTTGTTGGAACCCACAATGATCAAGCCAAAAGGAAGACCCAAGGGGTCCACCAAGTGGTCCACGAAGAGAGATCCGAGTGGGTTCGAGTATGCGAGAGAGGATGTGGATAAGATGGAAAAGGCGAAAGAAGTAAAGAAGGGAAATAAAAGGGGGAGTCAAGTAAGAAGTCAAAGAAAAGAGAAAGAAGAACATGATGATGTAGAGGGGAGTCAAGTTTATAACGATCATGAAGAAGTATCATGATCACAATCTGTCGGGGAACCGATCACTCATTTGGGGATGGACTTTGGAGTCAACAACATTGATTACTTTTGGTATCCGTTCATTAAGGAGGTGAAGGATGTAGCTGGAGACGGACATTGTGGGTATCGCTCGATGAGTGTACTTTTGGGTGGAAATGAAGAAAACTACAAGAGGATTCGACTCACTTTGGCATCTCACCTGGTTGCCAACAGATCATTGTATGAACCCGCGTTGGCAAGACTAAACCCCGGAAAGTCATATGATAGCTACGTAATTTCAGTGAACTACATGTTGAGCCCTTGCCCACAGAGTTTCTGGTGCGATATGCCCATGGCCGGTCTGGCATTTGCAACAGTGTATCAAGTAGCTTTGGCATTCTTGTCTTGGAATGGTCCGTGCTTATGCTTGCCAATGATGACATCGCAATCAAGACTGGATGGTGATGGACTTCGGATATTGGCAATGGCTCAAGTAGGCAACAAAACCACTTCATACCGGTATGTCTTATATTTCACAGGTTTATGCTCAATTGATCCTATTAACATATTTGAGCTACCTTTCACCTTTCTTTATTGTAGATATGGCTTACTGATGGAAGTCCTCTCCCCCCAACTCCATATGCATGGCAGCAATTCAAACATATAAGTGTAGAAGGTTGGGACGAAACATTTGCTTCAAGGATTTCAATGTTTAGGGACTTTCGCGTTGCATATGGTCGATCGGCTCATAGTTTGGTTTAGGAATCATGTTCATTGTACTCGGTTGAAGTAGTTTAGTTGGTGGAAATATTTCAATGTTTAGTTGATTGAGTTTAATTTGAACTAAATGGCAAGAAATGATATATATCCAAAAAACATATCCAGAAACACCAAGAAACGTTATACATCCAAAAAACACATACACAAATCACTGCGCGTCCGCCTGACCGCTACCCCCGCCTACCTCATGTACAGAATCATGAAAAATGTGCTCTGAAGGCTCTGTACGAGGGGAAGATGGGGGACTAAGGGCTCTATAACCTGTCAACTATAATGCGAAGTTCAAAAAATCAGCCTTCACGTCATCCGGTAAATCGGATCTCCTCGCCACATACATCTGGATCTTCGCACCAACAGTCTGAGCACATTGTGTTAAAGAAAAACAAACATAAGTATTAAACACTACTAGGATACAGGATATTAGCGACGGATTATTCCGTCGCTAATATCTCCAATTCCGTCGCTAACTTCGATTTGCGACGTATTCGGTCGCAAAGAGTCCGTCGCTATGCATGTAGTCGCTAAACGAACTTTGCGACGGAATGGAGATCCGTCGCTATTTTTAAGACGGATTTTGCGACGGAATGTCGTCGCCCAATGTGGAAGAAGGAGACGGATTTTTTGCGACGCCATGGCGACGGAAATCCGTCGCTAATCTTGACCCCTGGAGACCGATTTTAGCGACGATTTTTAAAACAGAAATCCGTCACTAATTCTGACATCCCGGAGACCGATTTGCGCGACGGTTTTTGCCACCGATTTCCGTCGCTAAAAATGACCCAAGCCTCAAAAATTTGAGACGGATTTCCGACGCAAATCCGTGTCTAATACCATTTATAATTTTTAGATTTTTTCATTTCATTAGATTTAATATTTGCACAATTTATAAATTTTTATTAAATTTCAAAATATTATGAAATCAATCATAAACAAGCATAGAAATCATAAATTAAATCAAAATTGTCATTACAAACGTCGTTCGTTGAAAAAAAAACATACAAATTCTTAAAAACTTAAGATCCGGGGCCGTCATCATCATCGTCTTCTTCTTCTTCTTCTTCTTCTTGTTGCGGACGATATTGTGGTGGAAGGGTCGCAGTCATCATTGTCACGTTACCTCGTATGAACTCGGACATTTGCGCATGTATGTCTCGATGCAAACGTGACTGCATTTCCGTATACATTTCCGCTCGCATCTGCCGCATCTGTGATTGCATCTCCGTTTGCATCTCCGCTCGCACCCGCTCTTCTATCACGTCTATCTTGCGCTGAATATCTTCTTGGTTTGTCTGAGAGGACGAACCGATGTGAGATGGCCTGGAATGACGCGCCCGACCGCGTCTTGTGTCGACGTATACCCCGGCCGCTGAACAAGTCCGTACACCCGGTTCTTCTTGTTGACGCCTTCCACCTCTAGATAGACCTGCGTCGGGTCCACGTCAGCCATACTCGCATCCTGACCCTCTTGGGTCGGTGGCTGGGACGAGGAAGCAATCCTCTGGGTGAGCGCTTCCTACAATCACCGATGAAAAATGGTATATATAGTTAGATATAGTAATGAATAAGTTATAACGTAATACAGTTTACGAAATACATACCGACAACTTCTTCGCCCTCGAGTCTATAAGGACAGGCTTGTCCTTGTCCTTCCTCGACGTGTGTGTGTGGCGGTACAGCTCGGGATCCGTCGGTGCACGACCAAGCTCCTTGGACTTATCAAAAACAAGACGAATTATTAGTATGTCATAAAATTAATAAGTTTCATTATACAAATCGAAAAGATAAAGTTAAGAATCAAACCAAGACGTCATAATGCCCAATGAAGGATCGAGATCCCCCCGTGTGGCGCACCAATCCGGTGCCCCGACCCTCAGGCTCGCTCATGCGATTGGCATGAGCAGTGCGGGACCTCGCCTTCTCTTCTTCGGTGTCCCAATGGGCCTTCCACTTGGCCCAAACGTCAGCACTCACCGCGTGATGCGGTTTTCCAGCCGTCTTCTTCTTGTTTAGGACGTCTTTGTACCTATAAGACAAAATTATTCAAAAAATTACAAAGTAAATAAATGAATTATATTTTAAAGGATAGTGATTTATAACTTACCGGTTTCCAGCATGTCTCAAAAAGACACGATACATGTAGTCCTCGCTGTATTGGTCTTCCCAAATATACTCTTTCTGAAAAGAGTAAAATATATGCTTGTTGTTATAAGATACTTGTACATTAACGTATTTGTGAAGTGAATAGATAAATAATTACCTTGAATTCTTGCCAATAATATTCTACTTGGCTGGCCGATAAAAATCGCCAGGCACTACCCTCGGGGAAGAAATGTTTCCGGAAATCTCCCGTATAGAACGGGAAACCGGTCCGGACGACTGAATCAACGACCCGGACTCGTCGGGTCGGACAACTACCCTGTCATCAACATCCACCGGTGCCGGTGCAACAAAAGCAGAGGGACCGGCCTCGGGGACTACTCCCAAGGACCGGCCACGTCCACGGCTACGATATGATATGTTGTTGTCCTCCGGGATTCAACACGCTCCCCTCGCCATGAAACACCCATATTTGATAATCTTTTACAAAGCCATTTCTCAAAATATGATATTCTACATCTTCCATATTGCGATAGCTTTTATTTCTACATGCATACTTAGTACAGGGGCATTTTATTTTTCCTTCACTCATACATGTTGGATGATCGGTGGGGAACTGGATAAACTCTGACACTTTCTCGGGAAAGCCGGGAGTTAACAACCCCCCCATGAGTCGTTGATACATCCAACCACGATCTTGGTTTATCTCTGTAGTGCGTTTTATTAGATAACGATACTATCTAGCTACCCGTATTTATTATCCTACTAATAAGATCTCTAATTTATTTTATTTTGTTACATTAATTCCAAGCATTAATCATATATATTAATAAGATCTTTACATTATTTGAATAATATTTAATTAAATACAACAATCATTTCGAAATCCACAACACTATATATGTATTTTTTACAATATTTTAAATCTTTAATATTCTAAATCCATACAAAATTCTAAATGTTCATTTCGAAATCCACAACATTCAATATATAATTTCTATATAATTTCTACAATATTTTAAAAACCTATATAATTCATAATAATTTTATAAAATTCTATTTAAAATTCATAATAATTCTAAAAAACCTATATAATTCATAAAAAAAAAAACTATCAAATCCTATTTATTTCTATTTATACACTAAAAAACCTATAAAATTCTATTTAAATCTATTTATTCATAAACTACTATCTAAACCTATATAATGTTTAAAATAATTATAAAAAACCTATGTAATTTTTATAAAATTTATAATAATTCTAAAAAACCTATCTAATCTTATTTAAATCTATTTAATTCATAAACTACTATCTAATCTTATTTAATTCTATTTAAACACTAAAAAATATTAAAAAATCTATATATATTCTATACAATTTTAAAAAAATCTATATACTTCATAATAATTCTATTTTAACACTAAAAAATTCATAAAAATATATAATCTTATTTTATCCTATTTAAATCATAAAATACTATCAAATCCTATTTATTTCTATTTATACACTAAAAATAATTAAAAACTCTATATAAATTCTATACAATTTCTAAAAAACCTATATAATTCAGAATAATTTATTTTAAACATTAAAAATTCTGAAAATACTATCTAATTTATAAAAATCTTAAATAATTGTAAACAAAGTCTATAAAATTCATAAAAATATCTATAATTTCTAAAAATTACTAACATATTTATATATTAATTATAATATAATATCGAAATTTAAATATATAAAACATTATAAAAAAAAGAAAATCCAAAAAAAACACAAAAAAAACTCACCTCTTCAAAGGGGGCTGGGCGGCTGGCGGCTGGCGGCAGGCTGGGCGGCTGGGTGGCGGTCGCTGCGGAGGCGGAGGATGTCTGCTGGCGGCGGCGCAGTCGGCTGGAGGTGGAGACGGGGCGGGACAGGAGGCGGAGACGGGGCCAGGCAGGAGGCGGCGGAGGAGTGCTCTCTGGGAGGACGAGGACGACCGGCGGAGGAGTGCTCTCGGAAGAACGCGGCGGCAGAGTTTGAGAAGGAGAAAGAAAGGGTTTTGGGCGAAAACAGAATGCGAGTCTCGTATTTATAGAGGATGAAGATTTAGCGACGGAATTCCGTCGCTAATATGTTGGCGGTCGATTCGAATTTCTCTGAAATATTTGGCGGAAACTACCTATTAGCGACGGAAATCCGTCGCTAATAGGTAGTAGTGTAGGCGGCATTTTACTACTACCTATTAGCGACGGATTTCCGTCGCTAATAGGTAGTAATCCGTCGCCATAGGAATGGGTTACAGATATTAGCGACGGATCTTCAATCCATCGCTATTGTATATATTTCGCGACGGATCGCGAATCCGTCGCGAATCTAGTGTTTCCTAGTAGTGAAATAGGTCAAGTCAGCGTAATAATAAAAAATAAATTTATGCAACACACCGTCGTAGGGTCTGGAGGTAACGGTAATGGGTGAGGTCCTATGAAGGATCGGTAATCGACGTAAGGATGTGACATTTGCTTCCACCAGTCTAGATACTCTGGATGACACTCCCATGGTGGTTTGGCCTCTGAAAAATCACTGAGCACTATCAACGACATTGGAGTGTCTCCCCACTGTAGCGCATCATCAAGGTAGGATAATGTCACCAAAGATCGTAATGAAGAGGTACGTGTCACTGTAAGGGGAGCGGGCGGTGCGTCAGGTATGCCTTGCCTACGACCAAACTGGCGCAGTACTCTATCGGGGAGATACGGCTCGTGAATTTGATCGTACTCGATCACACCTCAGAATCTCGACGGAGCGAAATGCGGGTCGTCAAAATTGATCTCACCCCACGACGTCCAATGAATCTATATCATGGATATACATCAATAAAAGGTAAAAAGAAGTAACAGAAAAAATAGATAACAAGATACATATTAATATTAGAACTTACATCAACAACCGTGTATTGATCAAGAAGTTGGCGTAGTTTGATCAACCGCTCCGGATCACTACCTTGAGGGGCCTCAACACCATCTCGTGCAGCCGCGCGAGTATCCATCTTCTCTTTGATATCGAACGAAGCATGGCCTCGTAAGGTAGGAAAATAGTGCCAGATCCAAGACTACGTAGAAATCAAAATTAGACTTGTTTAACTTAGAATAAATGCAAACTCCAAGAATCGGAATAAAGTTGTATACCTTCAACAGAAGCATAGGACCGGAGATGGAAGCAGTTAGACCTCGTGATGCGAGTCCTAACTGTCTGTACAGGTATGCTAGGGCTCTAGTCCCCCATGCATAATTGTCGGTCTGGTTGTGATCGAGGAACATAGAGATGAGCTCTGGCTTGCAACGCATCCCAGACTTGTCTGTAAACAGGGTGCCTGATGCTAGAATCGCTAAATATAGCGTAGCGATATGATTCTCGTTCCTGTAAAGAACGAGATTTGTAAAATAGTTTCAAATAAAATTACATTACACTATTATACTTGATTCTATAATTTTTACCTCTCTGCGGCTTCACATAAACTCTTCAGCCTGACCTTCATAAATTCGGCGGTTTTGAAACCGGAACCTATTATTTGAAAAATTAGAAATTGTGTTAAATAAATTCTTTACAAAGTCATATATTAGGTCAAATAGATTTTACCAGAACCAAGTAGTCTCACGGTAGGAATATCGACCCCTAAAACCTCCGCCAAAGACTCCCACATCGCATCATCACTCAAAGGACAGACCACGACACTTCCATGAATAGGAATCCTAAGTATATTCACGACATCGTGCAGTGTAATGGTAAGCTCACCCCCGGGAAAGTGAAACGAGTTCGTCTCCGGGTACCATCTCTCAACGAATGCCGAAATAAGAACCATGTCTGACCTTCGAAACTCCAAATCTCTCAAGCTAGTCAGCTGGCTAGCTTGTGCCAATGACCACCATGATCCGGGCTCGTCCGTCCGGAAAGCCTCTGACTCTAAGTAGTGGGGTTTGCGAGGGAAAGTTCTAAGGACTCTCCTCAACTGGAATAATTGTATCAGGAGTGTTATGTTTTGTATAATATTTATAAATGTTTTGTTAATTATAATACATACCGGATCTCTGGTGTTAGATGAAGGGAAAACTACTCCAGGAACCCTATCTGGGTTGACACCTGCCTCCACTTGAGTTGTCGTCCACAACAGGGGTGCGATGTGATGCGTATATGACTTAATCAACGCCGACGAACATCCAGTTCCCTTCCTGACCAAAAGGTACGGGACCGACAGGTGGGTCTACAACCGGGTCAGTAACTGCAGGCCTCTGAACCTCAGGTGCGGGAGTGGGGCGCACCTGTGGCTCTGGTAAAGGGGAAGTGGAAATCGGCACTGAGGTATGAGTCGACTCTGAGGTCTGAGTCGGCTCTGACGTCTGGGTCGGTGGAGGAGGGGAAGGCGGCTGGTCCTCCATGTCCATATCATCATCTGGGGCAACCCATTCCTCGTTGTAGCCCGAGTCGGTCACTTGTAGAACATCGGAGATATCGTACACCTTCTCATGATGTTGCTGGCGATCATCGACATCATCGTACATGACATCGTCGTGCTCAAAAGAAGGTATCACATCTGTCGCTAAAGCAGCATCCAACTGTCTGCTCAAATTTGAAGCCTCGCCCCGTCGTGCTGAAGCCGTGATCCCTCGTGCAGCAATATCACGAGGGCCAGCACGTTTTTTCCTAACGGATCCACCTACTGCCTCCGCTATTCCCTTCATTTTAGTTGAAATTACTATCAATATTCTAAATAATAACAATCTATTATTCTAAATAAAAACAACATATTATTCTAAATAATGTTGTTAATTGACCAACATATTATTTACAACGAATAATAACAACATATTATTTTAAATAATAAAAACATATTATTCTAAATAATGTTGGCCAATATATTATTTACAACTAAATATTAACAACAAATTATTCTAAATAAGAACAACATATTATTCTAAATAATAAAAATATATTATTCTAAATAATATTGACCAACATATTATTTACAACTAAATATTAACAACATATTATTCTAAATAAGAACAACATATTATTCTAAATAATAAAAAACATATTATTCTAAATAATATTGACCAACATATTATTTACAACTAAATAGTAACAACATATTATTCTAAATAAGAACAACATATTATTCTAAATAATGTTACTAATTGATCAACATATTATTTACAACTAAATAATATATTATACTTAAATAATATTATACTTAAATAATAACTATATATTAATTAAATAATAACAAATATTAATTACTAACTATATATCCAACTATTTCTATTATTGAATATAAATATAATTCCAGTACAATATAATAAATATAATTTTTTTTAAAACATTATTAAAAATTGAAATATACCGTAGCCAAGTTGATTGGCGGTTCGTCGATGTGTTCGATTTCTGAGCCGGCTTTCGCACCTTCGGTGCCGCCGTATTTTTCTTTTTCGGAGGTGCTCGTTTTCTTTTCTCCTTTACCGGGGGCTCGGTTGTAGTGGTGGTCGTCGTTGCCGTCGTCGGACCGGCCGTTGAAGTCGGTGCCGTAAGTCCGCTCCGAGGTCGTCGGACTGCCGCCGGAAACAAGAGCAACGGAGGAGCGGCGGAATCGAACGACACCGTATGAGCAGGAGAATCGGCCGGAGGGAGCTCGGAATCGACCGGAGGACCGGCGGAGAGGGCGGAATCGGCCGGAGGAGCGGCGGAGATGGCGGAATCGGCCGGAGCGGATGAATCGGTCTCGGTCGCCGTCGTCGGGAGCACCGGAACAACAGAAGGAGGGGCTTCCATTGAGGACGAAAGGAGGAGAGGGAAACGCAGATTTGTTGCGGCCGGTAGAGTTTTGCGTTCAGAGATTGGTGGTGAAGACACAGCCATGGCCGCCGGGTATATATGGACGGAGGAGGACGAAGTGGAGACGAAACGCAAAAAAATTGCGTTCGCACTCATTCCGCGTTTCCCCTTACACTTTGAAATTCAAATTTGCCGCCGGCGGGGGCACAATTTTATTTTTTTTTGAATTGAACCGAAACGCAGAATTCCTGCTAGGAATTCTGCGTTTGAACTTTTTCGTTTTTTAACATTCAAACGCATGTATTTTGCGTTAGTAAAATACGTGCGTTTTATTATGTCCTTCCCTAAGTACTTAATTGACCGAAACGCGAAATATTTGCGTTAGCAATGATTGTGCGTTTGATTATGGAGTGTATGAAGATTTTTTTTTCAACTTATACGGCCGTTTCGCTTTAATATATACGTGAACGTGATGATGAGTACTAGAATATTATTTTAATAAAGTTTTACTTTAATATTTATAACCACCCGCGTCCAAGAAACGCTAGCCGCGATAAATAAATCTATAAATAACGCAATTTATCTTTTCCCTTTTCCTACCCTATATAAATCCCTTGATTATTGTCTTTCGCAGCGAAGGGTTTGGTCTTCTTTCTTTACGGACGCAACTCGGTGAACTAAAGCAGATCAATCCCTAACCCTAGACGAATCCAGCCATGTCTAAGCAAGGTTCTTCATCGTCTTTCTCAAATTTCTTCTCATACCTTCTGTAATTTTAACTTTGTTTCTCCTTGAATAGAGATTTGATTTCGATTTGATTTTTAACAGGAGGAAAGTTGAAGCCCTTGAAGGCCCCCAAATCTGAGAAGAAGGATTATGACGAGGTGTTGTTTTGAGCTATTTCGTTCTCATCCTCGTTCAATTTTTTTCGAATCGTGTTAATTTCTGGTTGTTATGTATTGAACTTGTTCTACCTTTGTTTTTCTTTGCTGTGACCTAATTACTCGAATTTAACAGGAGCTATGGCTTTGATTATTTGTTCTTTATATTTATCTCGTTGGGTAGGAGTAGATATAATTGATCTGAATTTCTGAACTGTCTTTAGATGATTTTTGTTAATAACTGTGATGTTCTGTGCTGTTGTTTTAGTGTGTCTTTCGTGGACAATAAATTCGCAGCTAGAAGATGTGAAGTTCAGAGGTTGTAGACAATAATTCCACAGCCTTAATCATTGATATCAGTAATCTACTATTATGATTACTATGTAAATCTGCTGACTGATAGCCCTACTATGATACTCAATCACCTGTCTGTTTATCAACTACGTTAGCGATCTTCTTGTCAATTGTTATTTTAATGCTAGTGAGTTTTGTTTCGAAGATTTGCTATCATAATCATGTGTTTCATCCTGAGCTCCAAGCTTTGGTTGATTTAACATATAACTTGATAAACCCTCCGAAGTAATCATTGTACTGAAACCTCAAATGTTATGACCTACAGTCTGACTTGGCATATCTTCAGAAGAAGAAGGAAGAGGAGAAGGTAATCATATTGAGTTTTACTTAGCTTCATTCTCTGATATATCGCCTGGTTGTAATCTTAAACTTCTCTAATATGTTCAGGCTTTGAAGGATCTCAAGTCCAGGCAACCAGAAAGGCCAGTTTGGAGGTTCAGGTTTGAAGAAGAGTGGAAAGAAATGAGAAACTCTGCACTCAAATTATGACTTTATAATAGCTTGTTTGTGATTGGAATGTTGTTTCCTGTACTGATGACAATCTCACTAAATTGGTGTCAATGTTTCTGTCTGTGCTATTACCTCTAGTAGACTTGGTAATGGGCTTGTCATTTAAACCCAAATAATAACTCATTTCAGCTTTGTGTAAGCCAAGCTTTATCTTGTGATATCTACTGTCAAACTTGTTTGCTGTTTATTCTCAATTTAGGTTTGCTATTTAATTCATAATATAGAGCCTGTAACTAACTGCTATTAAGATTGGTTTTTGTGGGCTACTCTCGTGCTGTATGGGATCATATAGTCCTATTAGTGCAGAATTAACTCGTGTCTATGTTTTGAGCATAGTACACAAACAATCTCTTATTGGGTTATGTTTGAAGGTTAAAGGACTAAAAGGCTAATCTACTACTCCCTCTGTCCCATAATATAAGGGACATTTTCCATTTCGGGCGTCCCGAAAAATTCTTCCCATTTACCATTTTAAGAAACTTTTTAATTTTACTTTATCTTATCCCAATATATTTTTTACTTTTCTCACTCCTCTCATCATTACTTTTTACCTTTTCTTTTTCCTTCTTCTCTCTATCTCTCTCCTCACATCATTTCACTTTCCTCTCTCTTCCAATCATTAAAATCACAACTTTCTTAATTTACACAAAAAATTTCATTTGTCCCTTATATTATGGGACGGAGGGAGTAAAACTCAAGATCATCAATCCACTACGGATTTGTTCGTTTCGTTATAAAAAATACTTTTAAATACTTATTTTTCCCTCTCCTCTCGAAAGTTGTCAAGAATTATAATTCCATTATTATGTCTGATCGGTTAGATTCATTACTCCATCAGTCTCCCTCTCGAATTGGGGAATTTGTAAAGATCATCCGCTTTGATGATTTAGGTCATATTCTCTAGAAGATTGACCTTTGTATTACTTGTTCAAAAAAACAAATACTTATTCTTTCTTTTCAGAAAATAAGCACGCATTTGACTTGTTCGATTTGTCCATCCAAAAAATTTTAAAAGTATTTTGAAGTACTTATTTGCCTATAAAATAGAAGCAATAAAATGATGCTTATAAAAATTAGATTTTATTTTATTTTATTTTATCATTTCACACTTACATTTCATTTTCTATTTCTACTCAACAAGTATGAATTAAATAAAAGTATCAGTACAGTACTAATAACAACCTCTAATAGCATTGACGAACCGAACAGAACCAATTCCTTATCACTCTTATTCTTGAAGGTAAGGTATATAGAGTCTTGACAAGTTTTATCCGTTTGGCCGATTCGAGTCTGTTTTGAACGCTACTAACTATGCACATTTTCAGCGCTCTTAATGTCTCACTTCCACATTAAACTTAGACCAGAATCAATATGGTATCAAGCAACAAAAATTTGTATATAAAGACACATCAATGCTAGTCTTAATAGCTAACATTATCAACCACTTTACTGCATCTTTGACCAAATGCCATACTCATTAGTTGATGTTACTAAGTACTACATTACATGTACATACTATTAGTCCGTCCAACACATTAATTGTATGTGGACGGCAATCACTAATCACCTTCTATGTCCCCACCATGTGCTACGGTTCCCCCTAATCCCTCAAATTTCAAATTTTAAGAGATCAATGAAACGACTTCGTTTCAGGCACCTCCAAAATTCAAACGTGTCATGTCACCACCCATGTACCTCGCACGTGCCGCCTCTTTCCTTCAAAACGCTCCTCTCCTTCCTTACCCTTTTCAAAGCGCCCCCCTCTCTTCTCACTTCACTCTCAAGTCCCAATCAATACAGTGAGAATTGCGGAGCTAATCATCATGGAGTCCTCGAGATCTCTGTAGATATTGAGTGTAGTTTGCATTTGCGTGAGTTGCAGGAGTTGCTTTGTTCTTTGGATTTAGTATTTCAGTATGACGACTGGTAGACCAATGCAAAGATCTGGCATTCCAAGCGCACCTCACCACCAGAGGCAGCACTCTGATAACTTCTTGGAGACCTCCAATGGGCGCTGGCTTCAGTCTAACGGACTCCAGCATATGAATCATTCTTCAACTCAGGTTTCAATGATCCAGAGGAGATCAGATCTGATTGCGATGTACTCTACAGTGTTTATTTTCCCGAGTTTGTTACGAGGTCTGAATTTGTTAATTTTGGACAGGATTTTGGATACTACGGGCAGGGATCGAGGGCGGCGCAGAGAGATTTTGGCTACTATGAGCCGCCATTGACGCCGCCGGGGAACTCGCGTTTGGTGAGGAAGAATAGTGAGGGTCAAATCTCCACCGGTGAGCTCAGCCCCGGCCTCCTGGATCTGCATTCTTTTGACACCGAGCTTCTATCTGAGGTTTAATCTTGCTTTAGCTAGTTGTTCCCTTGACATTTGAGTTGTTTGAAAAGTTTCTTTGATGCAAGCTAAATAGCATTTCAAAACCTAGATGACGTTGATTTATTGCTACTGTATTGTTTTCTGCTTCAGTGTGGATGAATGTGTAAATTTACATTGACAGATGCCAGGTCCTGTCACAGTAAGCAATACTTCCATGCCCAATTTTCAGAGTAGAAGCTTTGACGATTTTGAGATTCCAACAAATAAGCCAATAGGCAACAAGGGTCGTGTGCCAGATAATAGTCTTCTGAAAAGCATCACCATAGATAAAGACAAAGCAAGTTCTGTTGCAAAGATTAAAGTTGTGGTATGGCTATTCACTCTATACACAATCCTCATGCTAGTTTTCACTTTCAGATTTGAGCTGTCACTGTGATGATCATGAATTTACAAGATGATCACCGGTAGTCGTTTCAAAGCTTAAAATTCACTTGTCTTCAATGCTTGATCATGTTCAGGTGCGTAAACGGCCTCTAAACAAAAAGGAATTAGCAAAGAATGAGGAAGACATCATTGAGACAGTAACCAATTCATTAACAGTTTATGAGACCAAATTAAAGGTATGTCCGTCATACAATACAGTGCTCTTTGTCATTGGTGGATTTATGCACATGATCCTGTAGAATAAGTAGCAGGGGAATATAATTCCGTTTGTGCTGTTTCTTATAGTTTATTGAAGCTTCCCAATTTATATCTAATGTAAACTTGCTCAAGTGTTAAGATCAAAATTTTCATTCTATGGTACTTTTGCTAAGTTTATTAATCCTTCTGTTTAAATTCCTGTATCGTAGGAAATGAGTTCCCAACATAATCAAAATTTGAAGATACTAGTCTGACTAATATTAGAGAATAGGCATATAATTTAGTCAAGCCTTGACCTTATATTAATGTAAACTAGTCTGACTCAAATTTGATATTCAAACAAGGTGCATATATTATTTGCATCTGACATTTACTACTTGAAACACATAGTATATAGGAAACTTGACCTTATATTTTTTGCAGGTTGACCTTACTGAATACGTGGAGAAGCACAATTTCGTTTTTGATGCTGTGCTGAATGAAGAAGTTTCAAATGATGAGGTGAACATTTTAGTTTTTTAGTAATTAGTTCTTTATATGCTAATTAAATTTATATTTTCAAGTATAGGTATACCATGAGACAGTGGAGCCAATTGTTCCTATTATCTTTCAGCGCACAAAAGCAACTTGCTTTGCGTATGGACAAACAGGTAAATGACTTCTTCTGTTCGTGTACTTAATATGTGCTTACACAACTGCAATTATCAAAATAAACAACTAATGTTACTTCTTTTGCTCAGGAAGTGGTAAAACCTTTACAATGAAACCGTTGCCAATTAGAGCATCTAGAGATATTCTGCGGTTGATGCACCATACATACAGGAACCAGGGATATCAGTTGCTCGTCAGTTTTTTTGAGATATATGGTGGGAAACTTTACGATCTCCTCAATGAACGCAAGTAAGTTATTACTAGTTTGTCAGTTTATGACCACTTGGGCTAGCCTAAGGAAACTACTGGAACACCAGGAAAATTGTAGGAGCACCATCGACACTCTTTTTAATTCATAATAATAATAACAATCTGATTTACATACTGACTCCAAAGAATTTGAAGATTAAAATGACAATCTTTAGATAACGGAGCTAAAAGTACTGAATCCCATCAAGTTGCTGCTTACATGTGCTGATAAAAACCTCTTGTGCAGAAAACTTTGCATGAGAGAGGATGGAAAACAACAAGTTGTGATTGTGGGTCTTCAAGAATACCGAGTTTCAGATTTAGAAATGATAAAAGAGCTAATTGAGAGGGGAAATGCCACAAGAAGTACTGGTACAACAGGTGCTAATGAAGAATCCTCACGTTCACATGCTATACTTCAGCTTGCCATTAAGAGAACAGTAGAAGGTGCTGAATCTAAACCTCCTCGCCTTGTTGGCAAGCTGTCTTTTATTGATCTTGCTGGAAGTGAACGTGGTGCTGATACTACAGACAATGATAAGCAGACCAGGTATCTGATTCTCAATTTTTCCTTGTGTTGCAAAAACTATTTCCACTAAAAAGTTAGAAATCTAGGATCATATCAAGAATGTAGTAAATTTTATTCTCTCATTATAAAGTTTTACTTTGAAAAATATACTCTAGCATAATATAAATCACCAATTCACCACGCGATATGATTAGTGATTCATCACGATATGCTGTTAGCGTTTTTTTAATTCGTTTTCTGGGAAATTATTGTAACTATTTTATGCTATGTTTGGATGTTTGGTATTGAGACGGGAAGGGTAAGGGAGAGAAAATGAAGAGATGAAAAAAGGGGTTTTGAGAGGAGAATGTAATGTTTTGGTTGTTTGGATTGGAGGGGTTTTGAGAGGAAAATTTGAATGATTAACCTTTTTTCTTCATTGATTCAGTTTGTCTTCTTTCCACAAATTCCAACTATTTGGTGAGATTCATTTCCCTTCATGTAATTTAAATTCCCTTCTTTAATCTCTCCTCAAAAAAAAAAATTTGACTCCTCTCATTTCATTTTGAGGCATATTACATACTACAAATCCAAAATGGTTTTATTTCAAATGTTGCTTTAGATAATTAAGAATACTCTTCCTTTAACATTTTCCCTGTAGAGATTATTGTACATCTCATTTTTTGGATTCTCAAGTATTGAAACATAATTGGAATCACTATCTCTATTGTTTCAAAACTATACTTTGCTCATTAACGGATTATTAATTGTTTCAACTTTTTTAATTTGCAGAATAGAGGGTGCTGAAATAAATAAAAGCTTATTAGCATTAAAGGAATGCATAAGAGCTCTTGACAATGATCAGAACCATATACCCTTTAGAGGCAGTAAACTAACCGAAGTTCTAAGGGACTCGTTTGTTGGCAACTCACGTACTGTAATGATATCATGTATATCTCCAAGCTCTGGATCGTCTGAACATACTCTCAACACATTGAGATATGCTGATCGGTATGATGCTCTGAATATCTATTATATTAGTTTTAATTCCTTATTTCCTATTTAGAAATAGTTTGTTTAATTTACTTTTAGTCAGTCCAAGTCAGTTGTTAGAATACTCAATAGTCATTGATAAAGTTCCACAACTCTAGTGATCATCTTCTCATTAATTTTGACATCCAATTTGGCAGACCTGTGGCAGAAATTATACACATATCCTTTACTATTATATGACTAGTATACTCTGCTTTAATAAATGGAAATAATGTAACTTTCGAGAAAGTTTTTTTCTATAAGAGAAAGAATATTAAGATCTATTTTTTCCCATGTATGTAACATATTTAATATACACAATCACTATTTATTATCTATGAAAAAGATATTTACTTATATTGTGACTTAATATGATATATGTTTATTAGCATTATTTAGTTATGTATATTTTAAACTATAATATAATATATCTATAATTTCTTATTAAATATAAAAATATTAGATAAATCGGGTTAAACTAGTTAGTACTCCCTCCGTACAAAAATAGTTGTCCTTATAGCTTAAGAGTTTCGTACAAAATTGTTTTCCTGTAACATGTTTTGCCCTAAAGTCATTTTTCCCTCTTAAAACCACCTTTCAATTCCCGATGACTATTTAATAGGTGCAATTGCAGAAAAATTGTTTCTTTATTTATGTGGAATTTTTTACAAAGACATTTTTTTATACAGAGGAACACTATTTTAGTGGTTTCCTCTATTATTCATTTATATAAATTTAGAGCAGTATCTGGTAGAGTGGGTTAATTACCTGAGTAGTGGGTTAGTGCTGGCCTTCCTAGAGTCAGTTTGTAAGTAGATTATGATTGAATTGCATACAGAACAATGGAGAATCTCCACGATTTCCTTATTGTTAGATTCTGCTAATTATATGGGTTATATCATACTACAGGGTGAAGAGTCTTTCTAAAGGGAACACGTCTAAGAAGGAAGTTACTTTGCCCACAATGAATATCAGAGAATCAACAAATATATCTACTTCTTCGGCTATACCTCCACCACCGATGGTGAAAGATGATGTGGGTGAAGTATGGGCTCAGAAGATTCAAAGGGATGAATATGAAGCTCCTGAAGAATCATATGATCAAGTCAAACTTCCATGGAAAAAGAATGGCAGCTTTTCCAGTTTGGATGAAAACATGAGGAAAACAAATGCCCAAGCAAAGAGAAAAGATGAACCTAGATATGAATCTAGGAACTCTGATTCAGATGATGACTTAAATATCCTTTTACAGGTGAGTTCAAGTTTTATTCTTGAAACGAGGTTTTTAAGTTCTTCACCTTGAGCTAACTATTAATCTCTGTTGTCAGGAGGAGGAAGACCTTGTCAGTGCTCATAGAAAGCAAGTTGAAGACACTCTGGACATTGTCAGAGAGGTGTGTAACACTAAATTTATCTGATGTGCCAGATCACCATTTAATTTGTTTCATTTACTTAAAAACCCTTCTAACTATAGTCTATATACTCCCTCCGTTCACCAATAGATGACTTTTTAACAGTTCCTATCTGGATTAAGGAAATGAAATTCTAGACTATTTTACCCTTCTTAAAATGAGCAAGTTATTGATCCATAATTATACTAATATCATCATACAATGATAAGATAATCCATATAAAATACTTCGAAAAGTAGAGTAATGAGTATCAGGAAAGTGTATAATATACCAACTACCTATGGAAATTAAGTATTATAAGGGATTATGTACTAGGGGTAAATCGGGAAGAAAACGGAAAAAGTATATAAAAGGAAATGTATTTTTGAACAGTATCAAAGTGCTTAAAAGAAATATATTGGCGAATGGAGTGAGTATAAAAAAGCAATATATGCTAATATATATCTACCTTAATTATATTTATCAGGTTCATATACCTAACCTAATTATATTGATTAGACTAATTGTGGAATTTTACTTGTCATCTAAGGTCATAATAATTTTCTGTTAAGTATGTAATTTTATAATTAAACAGAATCATGCAAAGCAAGGGCAAATATACTAGTTATTACTCTATCAGGAATCTTCATTTTGAGCTATTAAGATCTGTTAATTGCATTAACAGGAAATGAACCTACTAGTTGAAGCTGATCAACCCGGAAATCAGTTGGATGATTATGTGACCAGATTAAATACAATCTTATCTCAGAAGGCTGCTGGAATTATGCAGCTACAAACGCGTCTAGCACATTTCCAGAAGAGACTTAAAGAACACAATGTTCTTGTGTCATCTTCAACCTATTGAAATCATCAACTTCATTCTAGTGATCCACTTTTCATACCATCATCTGGACCCACCTTTAAACAAGTCCAGCCAATTGTCTTTCTTCCTGTTCATTGTATTTACATCATATGAAAGAGAAGAAATATGGATGGTGCAATAGTCGATTGATCAGCTTCGGTAAGTATTATTGGCTTGAGGGAAGTGTAAGTTTTTCATTTCAGAAATCTGAGGGGAATGTAACTAGTTCAGTTGGTGTTCTTGGCTTGAGCACTTCCTTTCATCTGTACAACAATATGAATTTGTAGTCTGGGTAATGACCCTTGTCTTGCTCTGCTTTAGTGTAAAATACAGTAATTTTAATGAACAATGTGAAATTACTGTGGTAATATGAATCTAATGATGCAATATTTAATTTGGGTGTTGATAAACGCACCACTGAGTTATTAACGCACAATAAAATAGTCTTTTGTGGACTACTTTTACCATCCGTTATGGGACTGTGGCTGTTTTTTTTGTGTGTCTGTAATGAGATTGTAGACAAAAGAATCTATTCAGGAATTCGTAGCGTCTGAAAAGAGTTGTTCGTCAATCCATAGCATTGACGGCCGACTATGTAGTTTGGTTTATCACTTGTAATTCTCTCTGAATTTTGTATTAAAAACTCTCAATTGTGTTTATAAAAGTTACGCTCTTTTCACTTTTGTCTTCTCACAGTATAGAGCAACACTAACAAAAGTAAAGAATTACAATTCTCTATTACTTTCTATAAGAGCTAACACTTAAGCTATATATAGAAGTCTCAATAAGCTAGCTAGTGAACTACAGTATTTTACAACGTGTCTAAAATCCTATTAGTCCTCGAGAAGAGAATCTCCAGACCGTTCAGCGCGTCTCGCTATGTCCAATCTCTCTTTGACACGTCAACAAGCTCACTAACAGAATTAGAGTGCGCGTTCAACCAGCAAACTACTTTGCCACGTGTACGGTCCACAATGCTTCTCGCTTCTTGCTACTTGCATCATCAAGAAAAGCATTTAAACACGTGCTAAACTAGTTGCTTCACTGATACACGCTTTTGGTTTACTTCTGGATTATCCTTTCAGACATTCTCTATTCAGCTAAACATCTTCAGCTCCCTTAGGCGCGCTGAACTCTCGCTGAACTGGATTAACTCGTAATTGATTAAGCGACCTTCAAATCTCTTGAGCTAGCTTTAAGCTACTTTCAATTTGCATTGAACTCTGCACATACTTGAGTTCCAATTAATTGTCTAAGTTTGTTATCATCAAAACTAAGAAAACTAGTCAAGCTACCTCAGCTTAACTAACAATTTCTCCCTTTTTGATGATTTCAAACTTATTTGACTCATTCACAAAGAAAACATATAGATTTGAATAATATCTCGCTTAAAAAGTTAGAACGATGAAACTTTCACTTACACATCACTTTACCTTTCTTCAGCTTGTTTTTTCATTCCCCCCTGAGATCAAGACATGGGTTTTTGAATCCTTCTTGACTTTGGTGAATGTATTAGCATGCCTACATGCACACTTCAAAATTCCCCCTTTTGACATCATCAAAAATGCAGTCAAAGTACAACAAATATGGAACGTCCGAAACTCCTTAAGTATACTATCCTCTAGAGCATGTAGGAATGTCAGTAAGGTCAAAGTATGCGTAGATAAACAAGTAAGCAATCAATCATAACTAGTGAAACTTAATAGCATGTCTTATATTCATTTAAAAACGCAACACATCGACATAGATGAGCAAAATACATAGTAGGCAAAAACATAAGCGAGCTTAGACCAAGGCTGAAGAGAACTGGGTAAGTATTGAGTGACGAATTCAATCTTTCTTCTCAATGACACTCTTCTCTACTTGTAATATCGTTCAACGACCGATCAACCTCAATCAACATTGTTGATTTAATCAATCTATATACAAAACGAGACTAATAATTAAAATTCTTTATGCATTTCTTCGAGGAAAAAGTTTCTCTCATGAACTAAGGGTCTGTTCGGTTCACCAATGATGTTAGATGTTGTTGCTAGTGTTGGTGTTTTTGCTGGTGCTGGTACTTTTATTTATTGCATGTTTATTGTCTAGAAATAGAAAATGGGGGTAAATGTAAAATGGTAAAAGAAAACAAAACATAAGCACTTCTAATTTTTTAAAAGCATCATTTCATTGCTTCTATTTTGTAGACAAATGAGTACTTCGAAGTACTTATAAAAAAATTTGGGTGGACGAACTGAACAAGTCAAATGAGTGCTTATTTTCTGAAAAAGAAAAATAAGTACTTAGAAGTAATTTTTTATGACGAAACGAACAAACCCTAAGTCAACTAACTAAACTTGAGGTTGTTAAAGAAAAAAAAACTAAACTTGAGGTTGTTGGTTTGTGTAAATGACATTTTCAATTATAATAAGTCTTTTTTGAAGTAAGGACTTTTTAAACCTTGGATTTCGTGTTAAAAAGTAGATGAAACTTGTAGAAAAACGAGACTATAATATGTTTTAGAGAAACGACATTTTTCTAAAAAGCTTCATTATAATTAAAAATACCATTATAATGAATTTAAGCGAACAAGTCTTAATTGTAATTTGTAGAGAAGTTGTAAAACGTACAAAAGGAGGATTTTTTTCTTCGATTTTTTTTATTAAGGTCAACAAAGTGATCCTCCCTACTCAGAAGGCAATCTCGCATTATCAGAGCTGATAACGCTTACAAACTTATAAAGACAACTAAGGAGCAAAGACTGCGACAAACGCAACCTTTCTCGCAAAGTCCTGATATCTGAATCAGGTATGTTACAAATGTTACAAAGATACAGGAAATAATCTATATCTATTGTTTCCATCTCTTTTGAAGTTAAAACATCAACTGCTTTGTTGTTGTCTCTGTGGCAATGGTATATTTTGACTTCCTTGAACTGTTGGATTGTAAAATTGACTTCCTCTATAACGGTTTGAATGCTCCAGGGTACCTGCCAAATGTTTCGAATTGCATTGATTACGGTTAAGTTATCACCTTCTAGGATAATCTTTTTGCTATTCAGAGATTTTGCGATTTTTAAAGCTTCAAGAGCTGCTAATGCTTCACCTTGTATTGCCGAAGATATATTTATTCTTTTATGGATTATGTTAATTATTTTCCCTCTATGATTTTGAGTAACGATACCTATGTATGAGTCACCATTGGCATAATATGACGCATGAAAGTTTAACTTAATCCAATTCTGAGCAGGATGCTTCTAAACGCCCCTGTTTTTTTCTTCTCTTTTTTATGAATTAATGACTATTCAAATTTTGATTAACATTCGTTTTTCTTTCTTTGTAGAGTTAAAATTTGTTGTTTCTATCCATGAATGATAATAAATAAATGCAGAGTCAATTGACATTTTGTTTGAACTGTTATGAGATCTAAATATTTTCCTATTCCTGTATAGCCATAATTCGTACCAAAGGAATAAAAACAAGGTCAATGTTTTTATTATTATTAAAAAAATGATTAAAATCATGTAGGGAGTTATTTGTATTGATGAAATTTAATTTTTTGCCAATTATTTGTTCCATAATTTTAAACATGGAAATGGTTACTAGCAATCAAAAAAGAAATGTGATGTTGTTTTTAATGGGTGATTACAATTATTACAATAATTGGGAATACGATTAAAATACCTATTAAGTCGTTTTGTAGTTGGTAAGCAATTTCATAACGCTTTCCATAAGAAATTTTTAATTTTTGGCGGGATATTAAGATTCCATAATATATTGAAAATGGTGGAGTTTGTGTTTGTAGGAGATTCTTTGTTAATTCAATAGCACTTATAGTACTCAATTCACATGAACTTGATAAACTCTAAATTAATCTGTCCTCAATATTGTGGGATGGAATATGAATTTTAATGATTTGATTAACTATCCTCGGAACTGGATCAAAGTTAACTTTGATGTCTCTTTTAAGGATGACATTGGCTATTCTGCATACATAATTAGAATCACACAAGAAAAATCATCCAAGCTGACACTCATGAAGTCCACGGTTCGAATGCTCTCCAACTCGAAGCTTTAGCTACCTTTGCAGGTGTTAAGGCTGCCATTGTCCTGGGTTCTCCTTTTGTCGTCGTCGAAGGCGACAATCTCTCTGTTATTAATAATCTGAAGCGCACGTGGAAGGTTCCCTGGGAGATCTACCCAGTCATCCAAGACATCCACATCATGAGCTCCTCTATCCAGGCGATCAAATTCAATCACATCAAACGTCTCGATAACTATGCAGCTAATTTCCTCTCAAAATCAAGATGGAATTCAATAGTAATTTCAGAAGTGATCTGCAAATTCTCTTCTTCCTCAACGGTTGACCAACAAGAAAACCTCAACAACCACTTTCCTCCCAGATTTTGGGATTTTGTAAAGATCACCCGCTTAGATGATTTAGGCCATCTTCATTAGAAGATGGGCCTTTATATTGCTTGTTCAAAAAAATGATTTGATTAACTATATTAATTGGGAGATAAGTGGCTAGTTTTATCGGGTCCCACATTTTGGTTGGGGTTATAAACTCGGAAACTTTCATATTATTATTATGAATTAATGGATTGAAAAATTGTTTGATTTCAATATTACTGATCCATTTGTCGTTCCAAAAGTTAATTTTTTTCTCCATTGCCTATAACCCAGAAGAGATCATTTTTGAACTTGTCGCGAAGATGCAGAAGGCGACCAAATTGCCAAGAGTGTTTCGATTTTTTATTATAAGATAGTATGTGTTTGTTTTCAATATATTTGTCTTTGATTATTTTGACCACATGTTATTCTCATCATTAACTAATTTCCATAGTAGTTTCATCTGGAGAGAGATATTTATATTTTCAGCCTTGTGAAGGCCTAAACCCCCATTATGTTTGGGTTGACAAATACTATCCCAAGAGATGAGTGAATGCGCATTAGGGTTAGATTTATTATTCCAGAAGAATTTTTTATTGACATCGTCAATTTGATTATGTATACGTGTAGGTAAGTAGAAACTTTGTATTAAATAATTTGTCTGGGAAAGAAGATTTGATTGTATAAGAGTTGTTCTACCTGTTTGTGAAAGTGTATTTGCTTTCCATGCAGATAGTTGGTTTTTTAGTTTATTTATTGCATATTGAAAGCATTCATTTTTAACTTTACCTGCTAAAATCGGGATACCCAAATATTTTTCCATAGTAGTTGTTATTCGAATTTGTAATTCAGCAACAATATTATTTTTTGTATTGGATTGTATATTTTTTGAAAATTGTATAGAACTTTTATCATAATTAATCTGTAATCCCGAAATATTTAATAAATGGTTTAGTGTATTTTTTTTATATAAATTTAGCATTAGAGACATTTGTGTTTGCAAAGATTATAATGTCGTCTACAAAACTTAGAAAAGGGATACATGTTCCATGATTATAAATTTTGATACCAACCTTATGATTTTGTTTTTGTGATTCTTTCGTTAAAAATCGAGCTAAATATTCCATAGCCATAATAAAAATAAATGGTGCAATCCGGTCACCTTGTCTTATGGTTTAAACACCGGTCCCGGCTCATTATTGACCAAGACAGAAAAGGATGACGAGGTTATACATTTCATAATAAGATTGATCCATTGATTTGAGAATCCAAAAGAAACCATTATTTGTTGAATAAAAGGCCATTGAATTTTATCATAAGCTTTTTTCATATCAATTTTTATTGCCATCCAAGCTCTTGTACCTTTATTTTTCTTATGGAACGAGTCAAATATCTCATGTGCAATTAGAATGTAATCTTGGATTAGTCTATCTTGGACAAAAGCACCTTGTAAAGGATGAATAATTTTTGGTAAAAGTGTTTTTAATCTATTTGCTAGGAGTTTTGTTATAATTTTATAACTAGTATTACAGAGACTGATAGGACGATAGTGATTTATAGTTTGAGGATGATCTATTTTAGCAATTAACGAAATAAAAGAATGAGCTGCTTCAGAGAGTAGATTTTCACTATGGAAGAAAGCTTGAACTCATTGTGTGACCAAGTTTCCTACAATCGACCAATAAGCCTGATAAAATTCTGCCGGAAAACCATCAGGCCCACAAGTCTTGTTTTTTGGTAAATTTTTGACAATATTCTTTACCTCAACTACTGTGGGATTTTTAATAAGAAGGATATTATCGGAATTCGATATGATTTGTGGAATAGTATCAAAATCTTGAATATTAATCTGGGAGATGTGTTGTGGATTAAATCCAAGCTTAAGATCTTTAGTTATGGCTTCTTGAATTTGAATTTGTTCTGAATATTGAATATCATCTAATGAAGTAAAATTCAGATTTTTTTGTTCAAACATTCTTTGTTTTGCAACGGTTTGAAAGTTTTGGTATTTTTATCCATGTGATAAGTATGATGTATTTTAGCTCGTTGATCCCAGTATTAATGTTGGAATGATAAAAGAGTACTATATTGATTAGTAACGTGTTGGAGTTTTGTAAATAAGTAAGGATTTTGTGGAGAATTAAGGATATCTTGTTGTATATTTGTTTGATTAGTTGAAGTTTGTAGAAATTTATTATGATTATTATCCGTAAATTGTTTTCTCCATGATTTTGACAAATAATTTAGATCCCTTTGCTTCATATAAAGATTAAACTTGAAAGATCCTTCCTGATTGATTGACCAAGCTTTTTTGAACAATATTAATGTAGGAAGGATGGTCAATCCAAGCATTCTCAAATCTAAATGGATATTTTTTCTGTTTATGTTGACTTTCTAATTATAGAATAATACAACAGTGACCTGATGTAGTAAAGGGAAGATGAGTAATTTCAATGGTTTGAAACCAATTGTTAAAGATAGGTTGAATCATACATCTATCCAACTTTTCTAAGATTGTGTTTGAGAGGTTTACTGATTTTCGCCACGTAAAAGGGTATCCTTTTTGATTAACGGTAGAAAGTCCAAATTGATTTGTCAGGTTTTGTATTCTATAAAATCTTTGTGGATTTGGTGAAATTCCATCCCATTTATCCGAGTGATATGAAATTTCATCAAAATCACCCATAATAAAGAAATGAAGATTCATTTTATGTATTTTATGATAAAGCTTATCCCAATATGCTTGTTTATCATTATTATTTGAAGGAGCATAAATAAAAAACATAGGAATTCAATGTTAGTATTCTTAAATTTAGCAATAATTATATTATTTTTATTATATAGAATAGTAAAGAAATTGATATTAAGGGAATTGGACATGAGGATCCATAATCCCCCTTTGGATTGATCCGCATGACTTATGAAAATGTGTTTGATTCCAAGTTTATGTAAGAAATTGTTGTTTGGAGTGTTGTTGGATTTGGTTTCAGCTAAACATAAAATGTCAATAGAATTGGCCTTCTTTAGGAATGATATTTCTGTCCAAAAATCCGAACATCGCGTACCTCGACAATTCAAATATGCAATATTCATAAAAATTTGGTTTTATTGTGACTCATAAGAAAGTGTTGAAAGACACATGGAGAAGGATACCATAAGGTATCAACAATAAATATATACAGATTATTGAGTAATGATGGGTAAGGATTATGAGACAGAGATTCATAGGATTCATAGTAACTAGGTGTCAAAGATTTCAGACACTAGTAAGTTATAAAGTAATGCTCCAGGGAGATATATATAGATATAGATATTAAACAAAGTAAATGACTGTAAAGTTTCGAGATGGTCCAATAAATTGGATGATTTACTATTGGATTTTTGTGACTGCTGAGACTTTTCTTCTGACTAAACACGTGCCCAAGGATTAGATAAATGTGTTGTTTCTTCTGCAGCTGCAACAGGTGGCAATTAATAACATAATAATAAAACAAGTAATGCATGCATTGGACCCCATAGCCGAGAAGATTCAACCAACACCGACAGATAAAAAAATATATCATAATTAGATTACACATGAAAGCAAATATACTACCCACGTGGATTCTATTAACAGCTGCCAGAACAATGCTCAACATGCATTGGGTGGAGCAACCGACTTCTGACAGTCATCCCCCAACACCAACAAGCAGCAAAGGCAGGTCGCCGCCGGTGAGTCCTGAAAACAGCGACCACCGGCGAATCTGCCACTGATCAGGACAAAGGACCAAACAACAAACAAATATTGTAAAAAAAATTGTGGAGTAGTACATAATAAAACTAAGAATTTCATTAAGAACACTAAATGAACATGATTTCGGAGTATTAAAATCGGAATTGTAAAGCAGTGATCATGTAAGATGAGGATAAAATACTCAAACGTAAAGGAGGAACTAATATACATCATGAAGATAATAGCAGAGATAACAACATTAATATATGTTAAATAATATCTAATAGCATGAAGATTATAGCAGATTTGTATATAGTTGAGATGATTCTTAGACATATAATTTGAAGAGAGCTGATAGTTGCAGCATATGTTAAGGAAACAGCTATATGTAATCTTTTTTTTTGTCTAAATGCACTCCAATTGGCATGCATAGGTTGGACGTGCATGTGTAGCACGCTCAATTTGAGCGTGCTAGGGGTACAGTCGGAAGAAAAAGGCCTCAACAACGCGCCTAGTTTCCGCGTACATCTTGCACGCTCAATATAGGCGTGCACAATTGATACCAAAGAATTGCATGCCTATGTGGAGCGTTCAATGGCGAGGAAGAAGGAAGAAAAGGCACACTTCTGTTGGGCGCGCACTGCATGCCTATTCTGGACGTTCATGTCATTAGCCAAGCCCATTTGCACGCTTCTTCTGGGCGTGCATATGGATTGGGCCAGCCCATAAGCACGCTTAACCTAAGCGGACAAGCACGCTTAGGTTAAGTGCGCTACTTCGTCTTCAAAAACTCCTGTGCGCGGTCGTCCCTTTGTCTTCTCCCTCCGGTCAGCCCTCACCTTCGTCCTCGCCTCTCAATCGGTGTTCCGCTCTTTGTTTTGTCTTCTCCCCTTCCTTCTCTCTTCGTTCTCCCCTTCCTTCTCTCTTCGTTCTCCCCTTCCTTCTCTCTTCGTTCTCCCCTCAACATCTTCTCCCTCCGGTAATTACGCCGGCCCGATTCCGTTCCAACGAAGTCACACCGCCCCTCAATGGCCGGAGAAGGGGATTGTGTTTCCATTCCTGATCCTGCTCCCGCCGGGCCCACCGCCGATTCCCAGGCTGTAGACGCCGGAGCACCACCGGATTCGCAGAGTCATCTCGCCGGATATGGAGCTCGGCCGGCCGGTCAACCATCCGGCGAATCACTGGTGGACGACACCGCAACTAACTTGGTAGCAGACGACGAGCAAACCGTCGTTTGCGGTGTTGCCGGAGGTGGTGGACGACGGCCCGTTACCCGAGCTACACGACATTTAACCGAGCCCGACAATGAAATTACTCCAATAACGGTGTCCTACAAGGTAAATTATAAGTTTTAATTTGTTTCTTTACATTAATTTTGATGTTGAAAATTGAAATTGAAATTGAAATTATAAGTTGAAATTGAAATTGGAATTGTAATTTGAAATTGAAGTTGGAATTGTAATTTGAAATTGAAATTGAAAATATAAGTTAAAATTGAAAATCAAAATGAATTTGAAATAAGTTGAAATTGAAATCGAAATTGGAATAATAATTTGAAATTGAAATTGAAATTGAAATTGAAAACATAAGTTGAGAATGAATTGAAATTATAAATTGAAATTGAAAATATAAGTTGAAATTGAAATTATAATTAGAATATCAAACGTCGAACTAAGATTCGTAAATAAAAAACGATTTATGGAAATTCGATATCAAATATTGAATTGGAGTTAAATGGTTTCTGTATATTAAGAATTTTGGTTTGATTGGATTAGAAATCGTAATTGATATACGGAGTTGATCGAATAAAAATAAAAACAGTTGTATTGAAAAAGACGTTTTTTTCAATAATGTCATTAGAGTTTGCTTGCGAGTTTGGGTGATACTGGGATGACGGCACCGACACCTATAGTGGAAGTAAGGACACGACGGGTGGGTGTGACAGACTCCATATGTCAGCGTGTACATGATGTCGCCGAGCAATTGGAGGACGAGGCGTTTGTTGATCTAGATAGGGATGATCCGGTTGTCGAGGATGCATTCTATGATGATGATTTGTTCTACATGAGTATTGATCCGGTTGTTGAGACGGACCATTCACCACATCGTTCACCTTCTGATTCTGCCTCTCTGCCACCGCTCCGGTCCACTATGCCCCAGACCGAGTCCACTGTGCCACCGGTAGAGTCCTCCGTGCCGCTAGTGGAGTCTATCGTGCCACCGGTTGAGTCTAGCGTGCCACCTGTC
The DNA here is from genome assembly GCF_046119375.1 of Phyllobates terribilis. NCBI lineage: Eukaryota > Metazoa > Chordata > Amphibia > Anura > Dendrobatidae > Phyllobates > Phyllobates terribilis. The sequence goes on from NW_027367553.1 coordinate 42,059, forward strand.
GGGCCTACTGCTTCAATGCCACCGGTGGAGTCTATCGTGCCACCGATTGCGTCTGGCACCCGTCGGGCCTAATGCTTCAGAGTAACCGACTTCCGTTGCTATGTCAATGCCTTCTACCTCTGTGCCACCGGTCAGCGATTCAGTGCCACCGATCATCGATTCTTTGCCACCGGTCGGGGATTCTGTTCCACCGACTTCATCTTTGGTTCCACCGGCTTCATCTTCTGTTCCACCAGTTGATGCTCCACCTGAGTGGATGCCCGGGGGCCCCCATAAAGAAGGTTTACTAATTAGTTACAAGTCACACATTGCACGAGCCATTTATGACTTGACTCCTCGGATAGACCCTGCTGTCATTGAGCCGTTATTGGTTTGACAACCTAGGATACATAGGAGACGTGTCGAGGGTGGGCTCTTGCATACTACTTTCTGCTGGATTCTCCAAGTCATTGTACAACTCACTAAGTTGTACTGCCGTGCTTTTTCCTCAACATCCCACTCTCAAACTTTGACCACATTTCTCTCAAGTTGATCTCTTGAAGCGACATCCGAATATTATCATAACCTTGCTCATTTGATGAAACGACATCCCATGACAACTCCTTCCGAAAATCATGGACATCGTCAAGAATCAGAGGTGTCTTACTGATAATGGCTTTTGCAATTTCATGGACACAAGGCAAGCCAATGCAGTCTCTAACCCAGTGATCCGTGCATTCATCTTCAAAATCAAAATTGATTACCCGCTGGTAGGAGATCAATAAGTGGTCGAAGCATTTATCAGAAACCTTGTAGAAGAGCTTTGAAAAAATCTTCTTTATCCATGATGGCATCTTTGGATCATCAAAATTAGTTGGGGGCTTTGTAAGTGACGTGTTGAAGCTCGCCGAAATCGAGTCAAGTCATATTATGACAGCATGGTGGATCCGGACAAGAATTCTGTTGAAACCCCCTCTACTAGATCCAACAATTTTTTTCAATACCTTATGCAGTCCTTCCACCCTTTGAAAACAAACAAATAATGATGTTGATTCAAATTGATACATGAAAAGCTATGATCAATGAAATAAAAACTACCTGTTTGAAGTCCTCGTGAAGAAGTGTATATGATTATCCGTCCACGCTCTCACTATATTCTTCTTGTGCGGAATTAGCCATACACTCTCCTCATATCCAACAAGGCCTCTCTTCCATGAGTTCCTTATCAATGCAAGCCTCTCTTCGTACTTTTCCTCGGTTGTTGACAAAAAAAGTGACCAACATTGATTTGTAAAGGCTTCTACCGTGTCACTATTCTTCAATACGGATGTAGCGTGTGCCTTAATGTTATGTCTAATATGCACCCAACATAGTAGATATTGAACTTCACCTCCAAATACGGTGCCTATTGCATTGATGAGGGCTTGCTTGCCGTCGGTCATAATTGCTGTTGGCTTTACTCCTAACTCCTCATACAAGGCTCGTAGTCTTTTCAATATCCACGTGTAATGAAAAGTCGTTTCAGCTCGAGTGAATGCAAACCCAATGTTGAAAGTCAAGTGAATGGAAGTGAACCCAACCATCTGCACCAACGACATGTCATACCTATGGATACAAAGATTAGCCATCATAAGAGATGACACAAACAAATAAAATCTAAATATTAAAAGAATAATTATCTTACTTGTTTGTCTTGTATGTGGCGTCCATGACTACCACGTACGGGAACTTCTTCAACAACCGCAAGGACTCCTTGTTAGCAAAGAAAAGTATTTTGAAATCATGCGTAGTCTTATTCCGTAATGGATATACAATATAAGCATTGTCGACCAAGAATTTAAGGGACCATTGTGTAACTATTAGTTCTCCACGATCCTCATAATCAAGCTTCTGTAAGAAGTTGGCAATTTGCTTCCTAGATGTCACGTTTTCCAGGAAAAGTTTTCCTCAACTCGCATAATATCTGCATTGGAGTCCTCAAACCATCCCCCCACCTCCTAGCTGCTAACTTCTCCTCGGGGGTCATTCGTCCCATGAATGAGTTCCCAATAAAGGGATCCCTTAACTTATGGTTGTGCCGACCTTCAATAACACCTAATATCCATTTTGAACTATGTTTTGCTTTCCTAATCCCAATTAGGTCAAAGTCACAATAACACTTCTTCGATGTCGATTTGCGGATTCTAGGAACTGGCAAATCTGGGTTCACTACATTCTCCTTTGGTCTACCATTCCTTGGTGGACCGAATCTATCGCATACCATAACAATGCGGTATTTGGTTGTCGATTTTTTTTATCAATACTATCATCAATTTCTTCGCTACATTTACAACTCTTCTTTTGTATCCCACTCTTTATCAGTAATAAAATGTTCTTTGAAGTCTTCGCTCTAATATTTAAATTTCAATGTTAGATCAACTTAAATTGGATTTTTTACTATTATCTAACTATTGCAACATATGAGCTAAATTTCATAGTAAATACTACTAATCTCATTAAATTACTCACTAACAATAATAACTAATTAAACCAAATATTCGGGATCTTCATCTTCGACACAATCGTCTAGCCATCCATCATCGTAATCGAATTCATTGGAATTTGAACTATCCAAATAGTCGCTATCTTCCTCATTACTAAACTCACTATATTCATTCTGATCCATTTTTAAAGCAAAGCTTGTTTCTACAATGATTTCGAAACCAACATATATATAGGCAAAAAATTGAGTTTTTCAGAAATTATAACCGTTGGGCACGCCCAGGCGGGGCGTGCCCGTTTTGCCCGTTACAGATGGGCACGCCTATTTCAGGCGTGCTCATTATCAACGGTCAGAATTTGCACGCCTAAGATAGGCGTGCTTGTTAGCAACAATTATGGCATCTTTGCGCGCACAGGGAAGGCGTGCTAGCCGAAGTTGCACGCCCAATATAGGCGCTTCTTCACGCCTACATTAGGCGTGCAACTTCGGCATGTGTCGACTTTGCACGCCCAGACAGGGCGTGCTTGGCGTTCAGGTTTTTGGTGCCCGTAATGCCCTAGTACGCCTATCTTAGGCGTGCACACTTTGCACTCCTCACTTAGGCGTGTAGAAAAGAGTGCATATAGACAAAAAAAGTACATATAGCCAGTCCCTATGTTAAACATACTCATGAGGATTAACGCGGTGAGTAAATAAAGATAAGGCTTAAGTAAAGAGATATACCTATAATAGAAGTAATTTCCTAACATTATTTGAGTGTTAGTCTTCCAACTATACATAGATAAACTTGTAGTTCTATAACAGAAATGGTGAATTGCTCTATTGATGAAAAAAAAAGGTTGTTAACAAGTCATGTAAAAAGGTTCGGGCATAAACAGTTGATTACTTCAAATACTAGCAGAAGAGAAATAGAAGTATATAATCTTCTAACATATGTACAATTTGCAGTTCTAGACATCATGTAATATGTACAATAAGTACATGTTGAATATAATACTCAGAAGATGGAAAGTAATAGAAGAGTGATTGATTTTAAATATAGAATTAGAAGTATAGATTAAATGGGAATTAAAATAGATCAAATAATATTTAGTAGATATATACTCTGTATAATAGATATTATAGAAAATAAAGTTACTAATGCTTAAGATAAGATTGATATCCCTCCTACTATAAAAGCGCTAGGGCGCTTGGTTACAGTAGCCTTATATTACTATTTTATTTTCTTCGTCCGTTTTTTATATTCCCGCTTTCTTTTTCCGGTGTCTCATCATCATATTATTATATTACTCTTCGTCCCATTTTTATCTAAATGAAAAGTGGGGAATAAAATAATAATATAAAACTACTGTTACAGAAAGTGGGTAGCTATTTTATTTCCACCGTCCCTTTTTTTCTTCCCGCTTTCTTTTTCCGGTGTCTCATTATCATATTACATTATTGGACGGAGGGAGTATTAGGAGAGGGGAATTTGTACTCGATAGAGTGAAAGTGTATTGAAATTTGAAAAAAAATTGTTGAAAAGTGGTTTCTATTAATGAAAAGCGGGAAGATAAAAATGGGACACTGGAAAAGTAAAGTGGGAAGATAAAAAAAGGGACGGAGGGATAACACAAAGGTAGGAAAGCGGAAAGATAAAAAAGGGACGGAGAGAGTCAAATAATAATATAAAAATTGCACACCGGAAAAGGAAAGTGGAAAGATAAAAAGGGGACGGAGAGAATAAAATAATAATATAGTAATCTTCATTCAATATTCAATTATTACTCTTTCTCTCTATCTCTTTCCTCTACAATTATTACTCTTCACTTTTCCCTTAAAACCCGTGTATGCGGTCAACAGGAAAAATAAAATAAGGATTGAGGGAGTACTTCAGTCAATTGTTCCAGCAAATAAGAATCAATTAAGATACATGCTTTAAGGTTATAATCTAAACTATTTATTACACAAACACAACTTACATTATAAACTACATAATGCTTATATTTCTCTCTACATTTACAGATAGTTGAGTAACTACGAATTCCTAGTTATTGAAATTAGGTTAATGCTGGGAAACAACAAGTTACAAAATGCTATGTGCTACCTTACACCATAAAAACCTTACTTAAAAAGTGGTCAACATATCAACCCTCGGAACTATTTAAAAAGCAATTAATTTATCAATCCTTGGAACCAAATAGTTCGTTCACGCCACTTTTAAGACCTTAAATGACATAAGAATCTGAAGGAAAAAATCCTAAAGTACTCTAATGCAGGGAAGAAGAAAAGCCAAAAAATTGAAAGAGTTTTCTATGAAGATAGTATACTCATTTATTCACAATCTTAAAGTGTTTCAGGTCATTTACTTTGTCACCTACCTATGAAGATTAGAGAAGCGTCTCTTTTTTAAAACTGATTGTGTCGTGAGCTTGATACAAGCTACCCTCTCAAAACTTTGGTAAAAAAATTTAACGTTTTTTTATATGCAACAAATCTTGTGTATAAGACCTATGTGATAGACCAAACATGAGGTAACTTCGTTTTTGTTTTGCGGGTCCCTACTCCTGTCCAAAATCTTTTCTCCATTTATGGAGTACAGAGTTATCCACAGAGAGACATAAAGGTTGAAGAAAATAAGAGCCTCAAGATGATGTTTTCATATTCTCAATACGATCCTTTGTTATAGATGTACTGTCCTAGAAATTGTGCTCAACCGAGAGAGCTTATAGCCCTATATAGGTTCTACCATCACGAGTTAGGGAGCTATGTATCCAAGTATATGTCCAAGTGTACACTAAAAACTTACTAAATTAGCGTTATTAATATCTTATAGTGACATGTATTCTACACCAAAGAAAATAACTAAATTGTATCTTAACATCCGACTAATAAAGTAAACAACACAAGCCCGCGTGCTTCGCACGCGGGTAACCCCTAGTAAAGTATAAGTAAAGGCAAAGTGGAAACAGTTGTATACAGTTTCATGCTAATATAAGGGATTTGAAGATTTACATGCCTGGAAAAAGTTAATGGCTTGGAAAGGATGATATTGAAATAGTAAAGAACCTTAAAATGATAGAATCTTAAATCTATATTCCCTGATTTTCAAAAATAAGTGTATTAAGACTAGCTGGAAATATTTAAAAAAGAAAGCCGATTGGTTGAATGTTTTGAAGAGATTTGAGAACCCCCTCTGATATTTTCCCTTCTCCAACTCCTCCTAAACCTCCCATTCGAATCGCAGCATAGCCATTAGCCACTTCGGCTATCTCCTCCATTTTTCTTTTGGATGGCTTGGTTGCAAATCAAGACTCCTTATCTGAATCCCTCCTTCTTCTCCGAGACTACCGCGCAGTCATTGCTCGACGCCGCCCGCAGCCACTGCTCCCCTAATCTCCCGCCCGTGTTTTCCGATTCTCCAACATGCAATACACCACTCCGCCGAGGTCTTACCTTTTATTTTCTAGTGCTTTAGAGCTGTTTCGACTTCCAATTTCCTTGAGACTGTTGTTTCCACTTGTTAAAGTAGTTACTGTTTATCAGCTGAAATATTTTTTGTTTTACATTCCAAGGATTACATTTCGAAATGTTTCTCTGATGTGGCGGTATATTATGATAATTTGTCTTCTTTGCTTATGTAATTGCGAGGAAGAACAGTTCTGGAATTTAAAATCTGAACTCTCTTCTATGCTTTACAGGTAAGCTAAGACCACGTAGTAATCACTTCTTCTCATGGAATTGTAAAAGATCAAGGATGACAATACGACCTGTACGTGTGTACAGTTTATGTGGGAGGAGAAAGGAAAATAATGAAAAAGAAGAAGGTCTATCATCGAAGGTGAAGTTCTATTGCTCTTCCGTTTGGTTGTACATTCTTGTTCGATATGGTGTATGATTGACCAATTGATTACCTTCTGAACTTTGATAATTTTATTTTCTGTTTGGGCTGTATATCACGTATTGCTAATTTGCTATGTTTGAAATTTCTGAATAGTTGTTTTGCTCATGGTTTCTCTTCAAGCAATTTAGTACATAGCTTGCATACACTCTTCTACATGCATTGGTTATTGAAGTATGGCTTCTCTTGTCACTTATAACTCGAAATAAATAATTAGTGTACAGATTTGGAGTTTGAACCTTTCCATAGAGCAGAATTGACAAGTGTGTTTTCTATGCCAGAATATGTCACTCTATATCAATTTAATAGGAAAATACTTGTTCTGCAAATAATGTGAAACATATGAACTTTGTACCATTTTCTTACGCGTTAAGTTCAGATAAGTTTATTATTTTGAAACACTAGCAATCATCCCAATGACTTAAACTTGGATCTTTTTCTCTTCCTATACTCGGGCTTAGCAGGGAATTTCATTGGTCTGTGATGCTGTGTTTGTTTGCTGCAGTACTTTTTTATGCATATAGGTGAAATATTTATGTGTATTGAAATGTCAAAATCAGGTCCTGTTGGAAAGTGGTAGGAAGCGAATGAAGGTTATCTCATCACAGGATGTTATGAAGATACTGAAGTCAATTTCAGACCCAAATGATGCTTTTGAATATTTCCAGTCAGTTGGAAAGATGTCTGATGTATTTCACACCACAGAAACTTGCAATTATATGCTTGAAGTCTTGAGGGCAGAAAGAAAGACCACCGACATGGCATTTGTGTTTGATCTGATGCAAAAAAAAATCATCTACAGGAATTTAACCACTTAGTTAACTATTTTCAAAGCATTTGATGTGAAGGGCGGTATACGTCAGGCTGTATTGGGACTCGAAAGAATGAGGAGTAATGGCCTTGTGTTGAACGCTTATTCCTACAATGACTTAATACATTTGCTTATTCAATGAGGAGAATGAGGAGGCTTTGGATGTATATAGAAGGATGATCTCTGAAGGGCATAAGCCCAGTCTCAAGACCTATTCAGCACTTATGGTTGCATTAGGGAAGACAAGGGATACCGAAACTGTAATGGATTTGTTAGAAGAGATGGAAAGTCTGGGGTTGAAGCCAAATATTTATACATTCACCATTTGTATCAGAGTTCTTGGTAGGGCTGGGAAGATCGATAAGGTTTATGAGATCTTAAAAAGAATGGATGCTGAGGGTTGTGAGCCTAACGTGGTTACATACACAGTTCTAATAGATGCATTATGTAGTTCTGGAAACCTCGCTGATGCTAAATCCTTGTTTATAAAGATGAAGTCCACAAGCCAAAAGCCTGATAGAGTAACATATATTACCTTGATGGCTAAATTCAGTGACCATGGGGACTTGGAAAATGTGAGGGAGCTTTGTACTAAAATGGAAGCTGACGGATATAATGCTGATGTTGTTACTTGTACAAAACTGATTGATGCTTTATGCAAATCTGGGAAAGTTGATGAAGCATTTGAGCAGCTAGAAACAATGCAGAAGCGAGATATTATGCCCGATCTTTGTACTTACAACTCCATTATAGGTGGGCTTCTCAGAGTGAATAGATTAACCGATGCATTAGCTCTGTTCGACAGTTTACCTTCTGTTGGGATTCAACCTACAGCTTACAGCTACACTCTGTTCATAGACTATTATGGAAAGTGTGGAGCATCGAGTAAAGCTCTTGATATGTTTGAGAGGATGAAAGCAAAAGGAATTGCTTCTCCATGGGCTTGTGAATTCCGGCCGTTTGGACGAAGCTGTGGATATGTATTCCGGCCTCTGATAGTTTACGTACGGGCCTCTGATAGATGGGCTTGCTAAATCCGGAAGATTGGAGGAAGCGAAGATGTTCTTCGATGAGATGTGTGATTATGGATGCGAACACAACGCTGCTATATATAACATCCTTATTAATGGATTTGGTAAATCAGGCGACGTCGAAAGCGCCGCTGATTTGTTTAAGGAGATGATTAGGGAGGGAATAAGGCCGGATATGAAATCGTACTCGATTTTAGTTCATTGTTTGTGTATGGCTGGGAAGGTTGATGATGCTTGGCGTTACTTTCAGGAGATTGAATCTAAAGGCCTTGATTATAATTCGTTTTGTTATAATCTTATGATTGATGGGTTTGGGAGGTTTCAGAGAGTGGATGAAGCGCTTTTTCTTTTGAGGAGTTGAAGACGAGAGGGTTTACTCCTGATTTGTATACATATAACACTATGATATTTCATTTGGCGAACGTTGGGATGATTGAAGAAGCGAGTAATTGTTTGAAGAGATAGAGTTAAAGGGTCTTAAGCCTAATGTGTTTACGTACAATGCTTTGATTCGTGCTTATGGGGTTTCTGGGAATCCGAAGCAAGCGTATGCTGTGTATCAGAGAATGGTTATGGGTGGATGCATACCTAATGATGTAACGTTTCAGAATCTTCCTAATCAGTCTTAGATTCTTCCGGAAGAAAGGTTGCTTCTTCATCCGTTTCTGTTATACATACATATGTGGATTTGAACCTCAGAGACTCAGAGTGCAGTTATACTCACAAAAGCTCTCACTGCTGCTGTCTTCCAATGACAAGCTTCTGGCACTAAGATAAGATTTGTAACTACTGGTTTTTTTAATCCTTGCGTAATCTAGAACTGGACAATCTTTTGCTACCTCATCAATCATATTCAGTATATATGTATCGTCATCATTGCCTGTTTTTAGTGTGCAGATTTATGAACATTGAGCTGAATTTGTGAGATATTATGATCAGATGGCTTCCTTGAAATAAAAATTCAATGTTTGTAAGCAATTTCTTTTTGAACAAATGTTTTTAAGCAGTTTTATTTTGCTGCAATGCAGTGTTATTATTCATTTGTGGGCATAGAATATTTTGGGAATTTATAATATCTTCTTGTAATGGGTTCATCCCATATTTATCAAAATCGCAGGATAGACTCAGAGTATATGTATAATGCATCGATTCAACCCGGGTAGAAAAATCATTAGTTATCAGATTCGGCCAGACTCGTTAAAACTCGTAGACTCGTATTAGACTCGTACGAGTCTATTAAATTGTTCAATTTTATTAATTTCAACCTATTTTTTGTATTTTTTGAAGGAGGCTCATATTTGGATCTAAAAGCCTACCTCTTATCTCAACAAGCCTTGTGAATTCAAAAAAATTAACTAAAACACTAAACAAAACTAAATGAATTACTATACTTACTTATTTGGTAAATAAACATTGAAGACGTTTCTGGTGCGGACTGATTTTCGGTGCGAACTGTGCGGACTGTGCACTTTTCAGCATATTTTTCGTGTACTTCAAGTACATTATCAAGTGTACTACTGGTGCACTCTTTCAGTGCACTACTGGTGCACTACTGGTGCACTTCCTGGTGTACTAAGGTGCACTCCCCAGTAGTGCACTGGTGCACTACTGGGTGTACTTTGGTGCACTCCTCAGTGTACTAAGGTACACCCCCAATTGTGCTCTGGTGCACTCCTTGGTAGTGCACTACCAGGTGCACTCTACGGTAGTACACTGGTGCACTTTGTAGTAGTGCACCGGTGCACTATCCAGTAATATACTGGTGCACTATAACAGTCCGCACCGAAAAAAAGTCCGCACCCGATCAACCCTCAATAAACAACTAAGGAGCAAAGACTGCGACAAACGCAACCTTTCTCGCAAAGTCCTGATATCTGAATCAGGTATGTTACAAATGTTACAAAGATACAGGAAATAATCTAAATCTATTGTTTCCATCTCTTTTGAAGTTAAAACATCAACTGCTTTGTTGTTCTCTCTGTGGCAATGGTATATTTTGACTTCCTTGAACTGTTGGATTGTAAAATTGACTTCCTCTATAACGGTTTGAATGCTCCAGGGTACCTGCCAAATGTTTCGAATTGCATTGATTACGGTTAAGTTATCACCTTCTAGGATAATCTTTTTGTTATTCAGAGATTTTGCGATTTTTAAAGCTTCAAGAGCTGCTAATGCTTCACCTTGTATTGCCGAAGATATATTTATTCTTTTATGGATTATGTTAATTATTTTCCCTCTATGATTTCGAGTAACGATACCTATGTATGAGTCACCATTGGCATAATACACTGAGAAGTGCACCAAAGTACACCCAGTAGTGCACTGGTGCACTACTGGGAATGTACTTTGGTGCACTCCTCAGTGTACTAAGGTACACCCCCAATTGTGCTCTGGTGCACTCCTTGGTAGTGCACTACCAGGTGCACTCTACGGTAGTACACTGGTGCACTTTGTAGTAGTGCACTGGTGCACTATCCAGTAATATACTGGTGCACTATAACAGTCCGCACCGAAAAAAAGTCCGCACCCGATCAACCCTCAATAAACATTCATTTTTATTAACAAAATTAGCCTAGGGAGGTTTTACAAATTTCATAGAAATATTAAATTAATTTCTTTAAATATTTATTATATATTTTTTAATTTAAGTTTATATAATATATATATTATATATATTAATTTTTATTATTTTAGTAAACTCTTACAAGTTAACGAGTTATGGTCCTTCAGGTAGTTTTCACTGAAAAAGTCTTTACTTTGCCTTTGAAAATCGTTCATTTCTTATGCTTTGCTACTAGGTTTATGGAAGATTCGTTTGCATGGGCCATCTAGAAAAAGTTTGAACCTTTCAACTCTAGCACATGACATGTTGAAAAATCTCAAACATACTCGTGTCCAAGCTTACGATCAAAAGGCCATCACGTTCAAAGAAAAAGAGAAAGTGAATTTAATAAAATTAAATTTAGATAAGAAAAAATATAATTAGATTCTTTTGAATAAAGAGTATAAAACTAGATATTTTAAATATAAGACCGTTTTGAAATTTGGGATATTTCAAATTACATAACAATATGATTCCGATGAGAGTGGACGTCAGAAATAAAATGCTTTAGGTGTCGGATTTACTAAAACAAGTCGTTCGGATTAAAACCTGAAAATAGATTATGCGTATAATGTAGTAGAGTTATTGTACATACAAAAGCAAAAGTGCTCGTAAGAGGTATGCATGTGCATGTCGTTGTGTATAAAATATGCACGTTGTTGTTTGTACATGTCAAATCCACATTTTCGTGCATCTGAAAACAATTATGTGTTTAAATTGTGTACATCATTGAGTACAAAACATACAAAAAATTAATTATGCATGTGAATCTGCCTTTTGGTACATGTAAAAACAAAAGTGTATAGTAGTGATATATATGTGCATGTTTAAATTGTTCACATCATTGGATAGAAACATACACGTTACTGTGTTGAAATATGCATGTTACTTGACATGTATGTTTGCACTTATGAACGAATTCGACGAGCATTGTCCAAGTTCATTGATGAAGAAACAACTTTAATCATAATACAAATCTACATAGGTAATCGACTTCGTTTATGTTTCAAAGTCCCTTATTGTCATAAGCTAAGCATGCATAATGCATATGTTCGTTGGCCTAGTGTTGAAGCTAAGAACGAGGAAGATGTTGGGCTTTGGATACTAGTCTGCCTATCTTCTCTTTCAACAATTCAACTAATATTTTATATGATTAGGATTTCGGAGAATTACGGTTTATGTTTATGTATTAAATAGTCTGTTATTCTATATAAACACCCACAAAATCGATTTGAGAATTTTGACTTGGAAGTATTCCTAGCTAGATGTCATCGTCCGGATCGTTGGACGCCAATACGGCAGTCATGATTTATAAAAAGGTGGTGACAGTGGGCTAGTACAACGTGCGGCTGAACCGGTCGAGGAGAGCGTAGAAGTGAGATGCAAGTACGTGGTCTTTGCTTTCATCTAATAATTATAGTTAGGTATTTGCAGCCAAAACTTATCCATTAATCAAAATACTCTAACACACAATGATATAAGCCAATTGATATTGGTTCCAGTTATAAGTGCGCCAAAAGCCAATACTGTATTTAAGGGGATATGAATAGTTCCATTATTCCTACGAACATACTTATCATTGATGTTGAAGCTGACCGGATATCATAAAATATGGTTAAAGAGTTACTGAGTCTTCGTAGTATCTTATAAGGGTTTACTAAGTCTTCGTAAGAGTGATACTGAGGCTAATAAAGTGGCAATCTTTGTCGATCACATGATTATTTGACTAAGTCAAATTGCGGTTGTTTGATTCAATCGTGGGCTTTATACTCAGTAAGTAAAATTTTATTTTCTACAAACTCTTTTTTTCTTGACTCTTGTTAGTTGAGAATAAAATCTATACTGTAACTAGGGTTGTCAAAACCCGACCCGATCCAAAAGTTCCGAAAAGCTCGTCCGAATCCGAACCCTCCGAAACCTGAAAAAAAGTAATTTTAAAATCTAATAATACTTATCCGAATAAGACCCGTCCGAAACCGATTAAACCCGGAATAGTCCGAAAATATTAACATGTAATCAACCCAAAAATCCGATATAACCCGGCCCGATGTAATCCGAAAATCCGATATAACCATGTTTGATGCAATCCGAAAACCCGAAATAACCCGATCTAAAATAACCCGAACTTGTCCATAATTAAACCGAATAGTGTCCAACTAGAACTAAATCATTAACTCTTATTTTTTTTGTTCAATTTAATCGAGAAACCTAACTTTGTATTATTAAGTTAAAAAACCAAACCCCACCGAATTGACCCGATCAAAAAATGATCCGAATTGACACGACCCAAAACCGATCCGAATCGTCCAATGAACATCTTTTAATTTGTCTGAAACCCAAATTAGTCCGGCCGAAAATTATCCGATAAACTCGTTCTTGTCTGAATTTTTATACCTGACCCAACCCGATCCGATATAGTTCGATTTAAATAATTACAATATCTTGACCCGAACCCGAATTGATCCGATTCCGATTTGTCCAACCATAATCCGATCCAACCCGTCCGATTGACACCCCTAATTGTAACAAGTATTTTAAGCTCTCTATTTGTCTATCGGTTCTATTATTCTCTTCCTTCTCCGCTTATAAAATTTCACTGACTCATCTCTGCCTATTTGTCAAAATTTTATTGGACACGTAATGATACAATTTTCATAGTTATTCTCTTTAAAAATCATATTGTTGAAGCTGAAATTATTTACTTAACATTTTTGGACGCATAGTATGTATTTTCACAGATGATACTTACACTGTCAAATACTAGATTCATGTTCATATTTCAAAAAAGGAAATTTCTCTTTGATTGTTTGCTTCCCATGGCAATCATCAAAAGGATTTGTTTCTTCCAAACTAATTTTCACTCACAATCAACTCTACTTTGCATTTCCTAGAGTTACAAGTAGAAATTATTTGAAGATCTTAATTTTATTTTAAGTATATTACATGTTTGAACATTAATACATGGAATTGTTTTTTCACAATATTCTTATCATTATGTTATTATATTAATAATTATGTTTTTGTAAAAGATATGGATAATTATAAAAGTAGAACCCCAATTTTATAGTATCTATACCTACTTAATTAATAATAAATTAGTACAATTTTAAATAATAATAATCGAGAAAGAGTAAAAATCACTCGTTTTAATAATATTTTATAATAGTTGACTTATTCAACACCCTACCCCCATTGTGTATTGATATTATTTTTCAAGTAAGAGCATGTATTGATTTGGGATTAACAAGTCTATCATGAACATTCAAATCAAGCCACTAAATTCACAATTGAGTCGATTCAAATTAATGCACATTACACAAGAATAAGCGCCCGTCTTAGGTTAGGATCATGTTAAACATACGATTCTTGTTCTGTTTCAATTGTTCTTACTCGAATCATTCTATCTTTTGTTTTATTATAAACTAGAAATGTTACAGAAAAGACCACGTATCTGTTAAAAAAATAGTGAAAAAGACAAATAAAACGTACTTAAATTATTATGATAGTAATTACTAATAGCTTCGATTTGTTCGTACGTTGGAATGACCTTCACAATAATCAATATACTTCATAATATTCTACAATTGTCACTGAAATATACACTAAAGCTACATAATTGGTACAGAAAATTACTAGCACCAACATAACTAATACCTCAGCAAATTACTAACAACCGAAGAATATGTTACAACTACTCCACCTATCAACACCAAAAACCTCCAACCGAGTCAAAGAATTTCATTGCATACTGATGGGCGACTAATGGTCGTTGTGCCTATCAAAGATACCCAACTAAACAATCCATTAGTAAAGAGGTAAGCAGGGGTCGAATCCCAAGAGAGCCAGAACGATAGTTTATTTTCTATGGTGCTACCAAGTAGTAACAATTGGGGTTTTTGTACGTGATCTTAAGAACTAAGCAATTAAGCAAATATAAAAGCTATATTGGTTGGGTTGTAAACAATTATGGATATGAAGCTCACTCCTTCTAGCATCAACGCATTATTCAATTGAAATGTTGATCATCGAATTCTATTAATTTATATCCTGAATTAGTTAATCCGGTTGTCCTACTCTTTGTTCGTAAATAGCAACTAGTCCAAATAGTCCTAGAAACCCTTATTGTAAGCGATAACCAAGGAAATCTCAAGATTCAA